>NW_005842338.1:1273028-1313013 GCF_000455745.1 Alligator sinensis | reverse complement strand
GGGCTGGCGCCGCCGGCGGAGCGGGGCGCGGGCGGCGGGCGCGGGGCCAAGGCGAGCTTCCGCGTGCTGGAGAACTCGGCCCCGCACCTGCTGGACGTGGACGGCGAGAGCGGGCTGCTCTACACCAAGCAGCGCTTGGACCGCGAGGCGCTGTGCCGCCGCAGCGCCAAGTGCCAGCTGTCGCTCGAGGTCTTTGCCAACGACCAGGAGATCTGCATGATCAAGGTGGAGGTGCAGGACCTGAACGACAACGCGCCCGCCTTCCCCGCCGACCAGGTGGACATGGACATCTCGGAGAACGCCGCCCCTGGCACCCGCTTCCCCCTCACCAGCGCCCACGACCCCGACGCGGGCGACAACGGGCTGCGCACCTACCTGCTCACCCGCGACGACTACGGGCTCTTCTCGCTGGACGTCAAGTCCCGAGGGGACGGCACCAAGTTCCCCGAGCTAGTGATCCAGAAGCCGCTGGACCGCGAGGAGCAGAGCCACCACACACTGGTGCTCACGGCGCTGGACGGGGGCGACCCGCCGCGCTCGGGCACCGTGCAGATCAACGTGCGCCTCATCGACTCCAACGACAACAGCCCTGTCTTCGAAGCGGCCTCCTACGTGGTGGAGCTGCCTGAGAACGCGCCCCTGGGCACGGCTGTCATCGACCTCAACGCCACCGACGCCGACGAGGGCACCAATGGCGAGGTGCTCTACTCCTTCAGCGGCTACGCTCCTGACCGGGTGCGTGACCTCTTCAGCATCGACCCGCAGAGCGGCCTCATCCGCGTCAAGGGCAACCTGGACTACGAGGAGAGCGGCCTCGTAGAGATCGACGTGCAGGCCCGCGACCTGGGGCCCAACCCCATCCCTGCCCACTGCAAGGTCACCGTACGCCTTGTCGACCGTAATGACAATGCGCCCGCCATCGGCTTTGTCTCTGTTCGCCAGGGGGCTCTCAGCGAGGCCGCCCCGCCAGGCACCGTCATCGCTTTGGTGCGGGTCACTGATCGTGACTCAGGCAAGAATGGGCAGCTCCAGTGCCGGGTGCTGGGTGGCGGGGGCAGTGGTCCAGGTGCCGTACCCTTCACACTGGAGGAGAACTATGACAATTTCTACACAGTGGTGACTGACCGGCCACTGGACCGTGAGGCACAGGATGAGTACAATGTTACCATTGTAGCCCGTGATGGTGGCAGCCCCCCGCTCAACTCCACCAAGTCTTTCTCTGTGCGCATCCTCGACGAGAACGACAACCCACCCCGCTTCAGCAAAAACCTCTATGTCCTACAGGTGCCAGAGAACAATATCCCTGGTGAGTACTTGGGCTCTGTGCTGGCCCAGGACCCGGACCTGGGGCAGAATGGGACTGTCTCCTATTCCATCCTGCCCGGGCATGTAGGCGATGTCTCCATCTACACCTATGTCTCTGTCAACCCCACCAATGGTGCCATCTATGCCCTGCGGAGCTTCAACTATGAGCAGACCAAGCACTTTGAGTTCCGCGTGCTGGCCAAGGACTCCGGCTCTCCCCACCGCGAGAGCAACGCCACTGTGCGTGTCACTGTGCTTGATGTCAATGACAATGCACCACTTATTGTGCTGCCCACCCTCATCAACGACACTGCCGAGCTCCAGGTGCCGCGCAATGCTGGCGTGGGCTACCCCGTGGGCACTGTCCGAGCCCTGGACAGTGATTTTGGGGAGAGCGGGCGTCTCACATATGAGATCGTTGAAGGCAACGAGGAGCACCTCTTTGAGATGGACCCAACCAGTGGTGAGATACGCACCTTGCATCCCTATTGGGAAGAGCTCAGCCCTGTGGCTGAGCTGGTGGTCAAAGTCAGTGATCATGGCAAGCCTAGCCTCTCAGCTGTGGCTAAGCTAATTGTCAGGGCCTTGGCTGGACCCCTGCCTGAAGCCGGTGAGCCTCAGGTGAATGGTGAGCAGCATCGGCGACCTCACTGGGACCTATCGCTACCCCTGATTGTGACCCTGAGCACTGTCTCTATCATCTTGTTGGCTGCCATGATCACCATTGCTGTGAAATGCAAGCGGGAGAACAAGGAGATCCGCACCTATAATTGTCGCATTGCTGAATACAGCCACCCCCAGCTGGGAGGAGGGGGAGGCAGTGGTGGGGGAGCAGGTGCAGGTGGCAGTGGAGGGAGCAAGGGCAAAAAGAAGAAGATCAGCAAGAATGACATTATGCTGGTGCCCAGTGAAGGCGAGGACAGTCGGGGCCCCCTAAATGTCATGAACGTGGTGAGCAGCCCCTCTTTGGCCACCTCACCCATGTACTTTGACTACCAGACCCGTCTGCCCCTCAGCTCACCCCGGTCTGAGGTGATGTACCTAAAGCCTGCCTCCAACAACCTGACTGTACCCCAGGGACATGTGGGTTGCCACACCAGCTTCACGGGGCAAGGAACTAACGCCAGCGAGGCTCCACCGAGCCGGATGTCCATAATACAGGTAGGAGACTTTTAGAATAACCTGGAGCATACTTTAGATCCCAATTTAAATTGTATGTCTTGTCTGCAGTGAAACCTGCTGTAAGGCACCACTGGAGGGACCAGCAGAAGTCACTTAAGGGAGGTGGACTTGCTTATTAATCTAACGTGGAGCAGATCACACTTGTCTGACTCTGCCCTCACACTGCTGTGACCAGTGTAAATCAGAAGTTATTCTAATGAAATAAATGGAGTTATACCAGTGTTAAACAGACATGCAAGAGCAGCACTGAGGCTTCAGTAGTTTGGGATACTTTGGGGTGGTCTCCTAGAGTGGCAAATCACCAAAGATAGGTGGTCTCTTATGCAGGTTTCTCTGTAGCTGGGTTTTGGGCAGATGGGGTGGGGATATTTAAGGAGTCATGTCACCTGCTGTAACCAACAGGACATGGCATAAACTGTACACACTGAGGAAATCTCATACAACAGTGTATATAGTCCTCCAATCCTGTATGTAAATATAAGTTCTCTTTCCAAGTTGTACGCTTTTAATTTTTTTTAACTTCTTCTTTAAATATATATATATATATATATATATATATACACACACACACATATATACTTCTTTTTATACACAAACATACACGCACACACACACACAAATATTTATTTTTGTCACAGAACAGTGTCATTTGGGACCCCATTGCCACCTCTTCCTCTCAGAAAAAAACAATCTTTTAAAACTTGAACTTGAAAACTTTGGTTAGTTTACTAGACCAACTAGTCTAGTATGTATGTGGTGGTTCCTTCCCTCTAGCCCCTGACAAATTTTAACAAAACTCAAATTCTGTCATAAATCAGCAAAATGACTGGTCAGATTTCCAGTAGCCTGAATCAATATTGTTGTTGCTATATAGAGAAAGACAAGCTCTGTGTTTTTATTTTATTAAAGCTCATTTTAGAAAAAATAAGATAGTGGACCACAGTCTGCTTTCTGTTCACTTTCATGTATATGAATAATGGCAGAATATGGGCCACCTGACCAAGTTTAATATGGAAAGAACCTCTTAATTCTTAGTATGTGGCTTAAAGTTCAAACTCAGAACTGTTTCAGAGCAGTGGGCTTGCACAATGAATCTGGGGGCATAATTTGTCCCCAGCTGATCTAATTTAAATTACTACTTAATTATTAGTGTGGCTTAATGTTCAAATATTACAGGTACATTCCAAAGCAATTTTTAACATTTGGAATGAATGCAGGCTCTGGATAATGACTATTAAATATGTTTGAAATGTCATATCTGTTTTGTCTTATGGTTCTACTAATATGCTGTTCTGATTCATAGGGGAATGAGCTGAGTGTATCAAAAGTGACACAGACTCATTTTGTGTACCCAGATAATGGGAAAGAAGTTGCACTGTAGACACTCGATGTACCAAAAAGAAATTCATAATGCATATGAGTTGTCGTGCTGTGTAGTGTTGCCAGTGCCAAATTTGCTGCTTTCTAGCTGCGGGCAATTTTATCAGCTAAAGAGAGGTGGCTGCTGATAATTGGCAAATAACAAAAACAAACTTCCAATAATTGATCCAGTATAGCTGTATATTTTGATAACTGCAGAAAAATGCCCTCTGCACAAGGTCACTGTGAACTATTTCTCAACCCACTATTGAGTTGTGTCACAGAAACAATTTCATTTTATGCTTATCATGAATTTGTATTGCTATCAATTAGGTGAGTTCAGCAATACTCAAAATCTGAAATTGATTTTAACAAAAAGTGACATTTCAGGAAGAATATTAGATTAGGGGAAAACCAACGATAATTTGATTTACAATTCATGCTTTAAAAGACAACTAACTTTCAGTGAGATGTGTTTAAGTCATTTTTTTACTGTAAAATGGAGTGGTCTGAAAAGAAAAAAAATTCCAAGTGTAATAGCTACTAAAAGATAGAAAATTATATTTTCCTACAACCATGTAATGTCTATATAAAGCAATTAATACATGTACTGATAGTAAAGATTCAACTGTAGTGTAAAAATCCCATTGGCAAATATGATTCCTTTTTTAACAGTGTTCACTGTATAATATCAATCGTGACTTTTTTGAGATCAATATAAAACTGAAAGAGGAATTTCCTCCCTTAAAAAGTTGTGCTGTGGTTTCTATAAAAGCTTTGGTATAACTGTGGGAAATTTAAGCAGAAGTTCCTGATAGCACATGCTGGTATGCATAATATTTACCTTTCTGTGTTCCCTTGAATTATCTATACAGTGTTTTGAAGCTAGATGGCTCAGCCTGTGGGTTAAGGCATACACTCCTCTTTAACACTTACAAAAACCTGGTTCAAATTTAGTTTAGGTCACAAGTGGCACTGAACTTAGTAGTCACAGCATAATTATAGCGCACACATGCAGCTTGATATGATTTTGGGGCTTTTTTCAGAAGAGGCCCAAATTTAAAGCAGCAGGGATTTGCATTAGTAAGGCTATTTGGGGAAGCTTACATTTTGCTGTACTTAGCTGTGAGCAATGCAATCAGGTTTTGCACACCACAAAAAGTAATTGTTATATCCCTTTACACTTGCCCTCTTCCCCACATCCCCAGACTAAATATTACATAGAAGCACTGTACTTAAAACCAGAAAGTAGACAATACTTTGGGTCTGATCACCACTGCACTTCTAGCTAATGCAAAACTTGCAGTAACATCAGTGAGAGTTTTGCCTGAGCAAGGAGTACAGAATTCAGCTCTCCTTTATCTGCACCGAGTGGTTACTTGTCCAGTTTCAAAAAGTCTGCTTCTGGAACAATAAACTATACTTTCAGAAGGCAAAAGTAGACAGAAAAAGGACAATCAGTATCCAAACAGCTGTTTTAACACCAACCTTCTTTAACTAATAAAGTATGCATGGTAGCTCATTACCACAAGTAAGTGAAAACTAAGCTATCTATAGTATTTTCTCTAGTGACTGTTCACTTTCTTTTTTTCTCACGCATATAGTTACATTTCATTAATTTTCATGCAACAAAACTGCTCACTTTCATTCCAGGCTTCTCTGCCATGATTTAAGGACAAAGTTCTAGTGAGGTCTTTCATTATGGTATTAAACCTTTTGTATATTTACAAAATATACTTTTCTGTATATATACATAATATAGTGCATTAGGTAGTGTGCTACTAAAGCATTATAAATACTGACATCCAGATACCAGTTACTTTGTCAATAAAGCGCAGGTATTCCCACCTTTTCTCAGAGAATGTGCTTCATTTTTTTTGCATCTGTTTATGCTGAAATCAGGAGGTCAGATTCCCATTCACTTACTCCTGATGAATAACACCTTATCTCTCACATAAGCCCATTAAAGTCAATGGTCACATGGACTGTGGTACTACTTGACATGATTATGGTTATTAGAATCTGACCAAAAGAACTGCTAGCTGAGTAAAGTGCTATTCTGCATGCACTGCTTAACTTTGCCCTGTTAAATACACTTTCCTATGGATTACTCCTATATATATATATTTTTTTTTTTTGTACATTTATATACCGATTCATACCAATAAGTAATTTTCAGTGAGGGTGAGGATTGGGAATGTGAATTAGTGGAGTTCTGTAATCACAAGAACATAAATCTTTACATACACCTATATGATGTATACATAAAATGGTCAATTGCTATACAAGGGTGCTGATTACTTGTGCCATGCACTGATTTCAGGGACAGTTACAGATGTTTAGCTCATATGACAAGTAGGCTCTGTATAAGTTAACTAGTGGATAAGGATGACATACATGTAGAAAATTGCTTTTCGAGGCATGGGAAGTTCACTTTTACTAAGCATTAGCATATCAAATATTTCAACTGTGCATTCTAAGCATCAACTAATAAAGAAAGATGGTTTAAAAACAATTTAGTTGTAAAGGTGTTTAGACCTAAATTTACTAGCATATTTGATATACACAAACAAAAATTATTTACCAATTCAAGATTTTAAATGGCTCAGATAAGAAAACAAAAGGGGTAAGTCATATGGCTAAAATCCAGACAAACTTCCATACAACATGGTAAGGTCCAAAAATACTCAATCTTGGTGGAAAAAGAGAGGACTTGGAATCTGTGCATAGCAAAGGAAGATTTATATTGACTTTTGACTAAGGACTATGGGCTAAAAATTCTGTTCATCTTATTCAAGTGAATAAATCAAGTTGGACTACTTCCCTGACCAAGGCGCACAGAATTTTGCTCTTTTTTGCTCTACATTTTTTAAATATTCATATACAACCCCACTAAAAGGTTATTTGGTTAATTATGTAATCTGTTCATGTTAACATAGGAAAATGGCCGTGCTAGCAAACAAGCCATGATTTCTTTTACTTCAAGTTTTCCAATAGATGAAAGAGTTGATGGATAAAGGGAAACCAGTAGAAATAGGTTCTTTAAAGTGACATGACAGTGGTGTAGAAAACTATCTATATATGCAAGGAGTGCTGATGATCATAGAGAATATTTATTGTTATACCTTTGATGCAGCAGGGACAGATTTGTAACTATATCAACAGTGAGACAGGATAGGAAAACTGTGGTCAGAGCTTTGATTGAACAAAAAAAAAATAAATAAAAGAAGACGACCAAAAAGAAGAGGCTGTATTATAAAGAACTCTCATGCTGGGAATCACCACAGTTGCTGTAGTAGGCAGGCGTGCAAAGTTTAAAGATAAAGTAAAGATCATTCTTAATACTTCCAGGCACCTGTTTACGATGTGTCAACAGATTACTGTCAAGTCCCAGTGCAGCCTCATCACCAGGTGTCTAGTGGTATCTAAGAAGATATAAACTTCAGGGGGAGGGGGTAGAATAAGCTGTATTTATGCTGTTATATCTTTTAGACATACTGTTGTTCCATTGTTTACTTTGAGACTTCAGCATGCAGGATTGTAAAAGGAAGCATGCTGACACCGCAATATGAGAACAGAAATAATAATAATAAAAAAATGACATTCATTGTCAGCATTTACAATACCAATCTCAAAAGATTCACATGAAGCTTCATATTTTTATCCTTTGCAAAGAGGGTATATTTTTCTGATTTTCTATTTCAGCAAATAAAAGTTAAGGATATGCATAGGGTAGAAGTAAGTGAACATTCTGCACATTTGCAGGCGTGTAGGTTCTGGACCCTACACCTCTGAGATTTTGAGATTTTTAGAATAACCACCTGTAAGGCCAAACCAGGTATCTCTCATGTCAGAGATACTTGGCCGAGAGACATGACTAGTTTTCACAATGTGTATGATCAAATTAGACACAGTGCAAAATAGCCATTAAGTACACTTGGGATTTGTAAATTCAAGCAGCACAGGCTATAATTTCATGATATACCTAAATTCAAGCAGCACAGACTATAATTTCATGATATACCTTTCTAAAGCTTCTGGGCCTATATTTCATTGTGTAAGTACCACAGGATTGGACCCTTGTCTTGTATTTATACAAGAATAAACATCTTTGTTCTTAATGGTTATGTGTGAACATAACACAGTGGCATATTCATATATTTAAGGCCTGATCTTGCAACCTGTAGGTCATGGTAGTATCCAATGGAACTATTAAAGTAGGTAAGGGATGTAGGACTGAGCTCCTATTATGTCTTATGTATCCTACAGAAACTGTGAGCCTGATTCTGATCTGCTTTACTAATGCAGTTTTACAGCCCTGTTACTCTATTGATTTCAGGGGAGGTACTCCTGATGTACATAGGTGAATGCAAAAACCTTTTAAAATGCTTTTCTGTGTTAAGTGTTACAGCATTTAACCATACAAAATAGCAGGGGGTGAGGGGTGACAAATAAGGAGGGGGTGGGGGGATACTGATAGTCTCAGAAGGAAAAAAACCCAACCATTTCTCCAAAATAAAAATCCTCATTAGCCAATCCATTTAGAAGTACAAGGTCTATGCATAACTGACTCTCTTTGAAAATAGTTTCACCAGAACTAAAAAAATGTTAGTGCAATTAAAATAAATGACAGGATGCTGTCTGATCCTGAAGTCTTACATGGATACAGCTCCCCCTGACACTCAAAGTCTGCACACTTGTCAAAGCTTTACTCATGTGGGTGACCAATTATATGACTAGTCCCACTGATTTCAGTCAGAGACCTCACATCAGTAAGTGTTCAAAAACCAAAATATAGTTTTTTTCAACTGAGTCCTTGATGAGTTAGCTTTTGGTTTAGTAGTAAATTTAGTCCAGATTCCATAACCCTTGTTCATGTTGATTATTATTTTATTTTATACTGAAGGCCAGATCCTGCTCTCATTTTAACAATAGCATGACTCTCATTCACATTAGCAGGCCAAAACAAAGCCCTCAGGTTTTTATTAAATGCAAGTAAAGGTGGTAGGATCTCACCCTTTATTTTTCAAACTCAGCTTTAAAAATCTTCTGCCATCTATTTTTATTTTAAACAGTTTCTGTTCAGACAAATAGTTGAGGAGATTTAATATGAATTTAGAATTCTTATAACAATGTCATATACTATAACATAGCATAGACATACTTCTACATAACATATGTAGAAGTAATATACAGGCAAGTAAAATCTAATACTTCCTTAAAGAATTTGTAAAAATAACTAATTGTTTTTATATTTCTACCTAAACAAATATTCTAGGTTGTTTTAAAAACATACATGTAATGTAATTTATTTTAAATGTACAGCCAATGTAGTCTTATGAAAACCTGTCGATATTTGAATATAAAACTTTTCAACATTCTCCTAGATATGTAATAGAATAGATCTAGCCTGTGGTCTCTACTCAGGCAAAAATTTGATTCAAATGAAGAGAGTTTCATTGAAATAAACATAAAATTTAGCCCTAATAAATTTAGATAGATAGATAGATAGATAGATAGATAGATGTATCTATCTATAGATATAGATATAAATGTAAAAGCTCCAGTTATTCTTTTTAACAATTCTCTTCTCTCCAGTGTTAAATTTAAGGCACTTTATGATTTTTCAGCTTCATATTTAAAAAGGCCATACTTAAAACTCTTTCCATTAATGGTATTCAAAAGTGAGAATGCTGAGCCAATTCCATTTCAGGGTTTGTTACACAAAATCCATATCAGGCTTTGTAAGAAGTGCATGCACACGTGTGTGTGTGTGTGGTTTTAATTTTTTTTTCTAAAAAAGCATTTGGTGTGTATTTATGTATGCATATGTATGTGCACATGTGTGTTTCTGGCAACTCTGTAAGATGGAGGAAGCCCTGCAGATAAAGGAAAGACACTCTATTGGTTCCACCAATATTTTGCAATAGTTAAGAATTTTTTTGTGAAAGCAAGTTATAAAATGATTTCTTCACAAGCAGAAACATAAGTTTTTTCTTTGTTTTTTACTCTCCAGCAATGTAAAAACAGTACTATTATGTCAGGAGGTCAGAGGAGAATGACTTGGACAACTTTTTCCAAGAAAAAAAAATAAAAAAATAGAGGGGGAAAAACCTAGGAAAACGTCCTACTTTTTCTGTCATATCCATGCTTAAGTTGTAAAAAACAGAAATAGAAATATGATAATGACTATAAAAAGATAGGGAATGAGTGAAATTTGCTTCCAGTGGGATTCTTTCATGGACACACAAAAGCACCAAGTAGAGCCTGGTACCAACTTTTTAAGGTGGTAGAGGGGATACCATTTCCTAAAGTGTGTTTTGTTTATTTTTGTATTAATGGTGTGAAGGGTGAAGCTAGTATAGCTGGGTTGTGGGATACAAAGTGATGGGACACAGTACTAGACACATTCAGAATAATTCAGGTCATGGTGATAAACAGGGATCCTGGTTTTCTCTGGTAAAAAAAAAAAATCCCCAATTTTCAGATTAAAAAAAGTAACCTGAAATCCATGTTTTTCCATGTTCAAAATGAAACACAACTCGTGTGTGTGTGTGTATTAGCAATGTTTCATTTTGATCATGAAAAAATTTGGATTTTGAGTTACTTTTTTTAACCCCAAAATTGGAGATATTTTTTTAATCGGAGAAAACCAGGGTCCCTGGTGATAAATGTGTCATGATTTGGGGTTGTTTTCCCTTATAAGCTTTGTTTTGTACCCCAGTGTAGATAACTTTGGAAAACAGGGCTCTGGAAGAGTTATTTTAATCCTGACAGAAAAAAAGAAGTCAGTTAAATTATTAAGATTGTTGGATAAAATACTCATGCATTAAGTACTATACTCAAGCAAACCATTTCATACATATGCCCCTGTTAATTGGGATATTAGGCAGTGCTTTATAGAACTTTCTCAAGCGCTAATATATTTTTAGATAAATCCCAGAAGCTGCTGCATACAATTCCTGCTTTATTAAGGTCACAACGGAAGCATCTATATATATTATTGAATTGCTTCAACAATAGCATTTCTACCTATGCAGAAGGACAGAATAGCGATCAGTGCATTTCTCACTCCCTTTCAATGAGAGCATGTCTCTTTTTTCAGCTCTAAAGTTAATCAGTCCCTTGCTGATCTACTGTCAATTTAGCATGGTAAAAGAGATGTAGACAAGTAAATCCTTCAAATGAATACGGTATCTCGTATTAGTCCCTACTAGTGGTTTTGACACTGATATATCACTATCCTCTGATTTCCTAAAATTAATTATCTTTCATAAAAAAGTCTTTAATGACATCAACATTCCATGCTGTAAGACAGTATGCTACAATCTCCAGTGCATGGCACACCCAAACTCAAATGGTAAAAAGAAATGTATTGTTATAAGATGTAAATGTATAATTTCAGCTGTGTGGGTGGGACCTCTTATTGATGCATTGTAAGTTCTTTCAGTGACAGACGTGTGAAATTAGTTTCAGACACTGTTTCAGACAATCTATTGATATGTGTGTGACACACTTATATTTGCCTGTTCTGGTCCTAGTGACACCATGATTACTGGTATTTGCAGTCCTTGCCCTGGAACACTTCCAGGCAGTTTTATTGTATTGAAATGGCTCTTACAGTTCAATGAGCATCTAGCATAACACTGCTGAATATGATTGGCGCGTTTGCATATATTTATTCAAAAAAAATCGGGCAGTTAAACTGCATAATTATGGGAAAACGAATCATAACAATAAAAGACCATTTAAGTTAACAAGCTTTGTGATCAAAGGATAAATACAGGTTGGATAAATGAGACTCTAGATGTAACTAATCTACATAAATAGGCTTTGGTTTGATTAGAGGAAAGGAATACATTAAAATAATTTAAAGGTATTAAAAAAGTGTTTTGCTTCAGTAGTTTTATAACATTTAGTTTTATTTTATTTTTTACACTTCTATTCAATAAAATAGCTGCGCTCAGTAATAAACTACTTTTATGAGTTTTTATTTCTTGATTAACAGTGTTTACAGTGCAAAGAAAATATAAAATAACGCAAGAAAACAGATGTGACAAATCACAAGTTTTCATTTTATTTTGACCACATTGTGTGTCAACATCCTTAAACATTTTTATGAAAAAAACTTACAATTTTTTGATTGATTTTTAATTAAGGAAAAAACATTAAAGGGAACACTTAAAGGACAATTTCTTGTTTACTGTCTTTATCAGTGGAAAGCAGCCTTTGTAGTATTTGAAAGCTGGTGCATTAAAAATCAATTTCAAGTCTTCAAAGCCATAAACTCTTGCTTGCTTTGTAGATATATACTCTTTTAAAAATGATTGGGTGCTTACTTGACAATTGAATTAAAAACAAAAGGTAAATAATGGCTTCATCAAAATTTTGATGGATTTTAATGCATTTTTAATAATAGAATTTTTATACCTAGCAGAGATACATAGGTGACACCTGAATCACAATTTGAAGCTTTTAAATCAGTAATGTGTTCCTTAAGACAGTTATACTTAATCTTTCATTTATAGATTTTTGTTTTCAAATTTTCTTCATGGTAATTTGTGTTTTTAATGAATTGTCATTCAGACAGAGCATGTCACTCATTACCTTTATTTACTATATTTCTGTATGGATCATTACTGACTGCTAAGCAATCACTTATGGATACAATTGTTGTGTTTACCATTCAATAAGAAAACTGAACTGGACTACACAAGATCACATTAGAAAATGTGCCTGGTGCCAATGTTTTAATAGTGTAAAACTGTAAAGGTCATTTACTTGAAAAAAGAATTGCTATACAAGAACAAAATAGTTCTTATTGCATCTGAGATAAAGTGCTTGGGCTCTGATCCCATTGCCACTGGAGCTAAGATAGTTTTCCCACAAACCTCAGTGGAGCAGGATCATGTCTTTAACTGTCCATCAGTTACTCCAAGACCTGTAAAAATAACCTCTTTATATATGAACAACTGCACCACTGTTACAAATCATATGGCCTCATCCACCAAACGTTTATTGAGTATTTTAATTCACATGAATAGACCCACTGAATTAAATGGAATCACTTACAAAGTGAAGCTGCTCATGTGCATACGTGTGTGCAGATCTCAGCTCAGAATTTATTAGCCACACTGCTCCCTGTTGCTTTCCCTCATCCCTCCTAAAAACACTGCAAAAGCTGCAGAAGCTGTTCATTTCACTTAGCCTCAAACTGCATTCTCTAGTACTCTATTGAGATAATCCTGATGACTGAATATTTGATAGTTTTTGCTGTTCTGCATACACTTGTGTAATTTGATATGCAGATTTGAAGATCATAAAAACAATCCTGCTTTGATGATCATGAGCAAGATTATCCAGCCACAGCTGTGAAGTACCAGTGTGTTCTTTCCTGATCTCTTCATTATTTCAGTGGATCAAATGACAATAAGGATATAGTGGAATTTAGAGTGCCTGGGAAATAATGGATTTAAAAGCTTTTTAAAAATGGCAATCAAGAAAACCTTAGAAACTATTTCAATATCAAAACCATACTTCAAACAGCATAAATGTGTGTGTGTATGCAGTTAGTGGAAAAGAGAGAGCAGTTTATTTCAAAAAGAAATATCTAGAATTTGAATGGGAGGGAATGTTACTTAACAATGCAGTTCTAATGGCTTTTTTCAGGTTACTTGATGTATAAACAACTGCTAAACAGTCTTAGAGAAGTCATTGTCAAACTGTACATTCTTATGCAACACTAAAGCAAGCATCAGCTTTACAGACAAATTCTGTTGTCAGATTGTCCTGAGGCAAGAGAGTAGTGAAGGAAGGGCCTCACTCTCTATTGTATGGTTCAAGTTATACATCTTGTTTAAAACTGTACATCCCACTATCAACCTTCAGAATTGAGAATAATGATGAAGAGGAGGTATAATTCATGTGGAATGTGAGGATAATCAACACTCCATCATTTTTATTAACAGCATTAGGTATTAAAAAGTACATAGTAATTTGCATCCCCCTGGTAAGGAACAAATCAGTCAATTGTGTAGCTGGTGGGTGAAAAGTGGGGAAAGCAAAATGTTTCATGACATTTCTTTTCAAGCATAGTCCTGCCTTTGTCTAAGTCTATAAACATAATCTATCTGTTTAAACCACCTGTAGCTTTTTTCAGAGCTAGTTGAACAGAATATTGAAAAGGGATAGACCTTACTGCATAAACATCTTTCGTTTTCTTCATTGACCACACAACATAGATGGTGAAGAGTATATATTTCCCTATCACAGTAATGCAATAGCAATTAAAAAAGGAGAGTTCTTCAGAAGTAAAAAAGCCCTTGTGCTGTAATGTGTCTGTTTCAGACAGGCGTACAGAATCTTGAACAGTACTTTAGTTTCATCTCATCTAAATATAACATTCCAGCTCCATCCCCTGCACCCCTCTATGTACTTTGATTTCTGGCAAAGAAACCCTAATAATTAGTGGCGAGGTTTCCAGATCTTAACCTATTCTGTAAGACTACTGTTTATCCTTGGATAAAGGTAAAACAAGAGAAACCTCCTTCTGTTAAACAAATGCAAGCTGCAGGATTGTGGACTAATATTGGCAGAGATCTGTTATGGATTTCTTGCAGTCATATCAGTCTTGCTGATGCCAATAAATGAAGAAATAGGCACACATGTTGAGTAGCCAGAGGAGGACTGGAGATATTTAAAGGTGACTTTTTGTTCTGATTTAAATTTTGAGCAATAGGTTTTCTACAGTATTTTATAATCAAGACAATTACATAGTAATTTGGGTTAGAATGCATGCCCAGTTCCCCGTCTCAAAACCCAATTTGTTACCACCTGTGGCTATTTCTATTAAAAAAAAGAAACATAATTACTAGGAGTCTCAGCAGTCGAAGAGTAAATTTTTGCAATTACAGTACCTCCCTTGGGCAGATGTGTGAAAATGGCAGATTAATTCCTGCCAGGATCTGTCTGTTTCTTTTGCATTTTAGGGTTGCTAGTGGTTTGGTATCATGTACTTATTACACTGGTACTACTTGAAATGCTCTGGTTAAGGTTAAATGAGCATTTCATTGTAAATCTCTAAAAGTAGGGTTTTATAACACTGACTGAAAAATTCTTTCCAAGTTGAAACTTGACATACAAGGTCTCTGATAAGGAGTAAGAACCTGGTTTGGCTGTCTGAAAATGGAAGCAATATTGTTACATTACCTTTTTCCTGACCAGATTTGAACACGCTGTTTGATTTCAGCAGTGTAACAAGCTGTGGGTGACTGGGGACCATTCCTTCCAGCCCAAATGTCTATGAAATCTATGAAATCTAGTGCCTACCATGTGCATAGCCATTGCTGCTGCTACTGCTGATCCAGCCCCTGCTACCACTCCTACTACCACTGCCCACAAGTGCAGACCCTGGTAGTTATGCCTCTGTTGGGTTTAGTCATTCTTTGGGTCATATGGTAAGCTCTGCGTCATGTTTGTATTAAAATATATACAATTGAGAGGTGATTATTTGAGCATCATTTAGCTGAACTTTTCATTTATGCAAATTCAGGATGTGTCCCCATTCTATATGGTATGTAGTACAAGGGAGAACAATGGTGACTAAAAGAAAAGCAATGGTAACCTGTTAAACTGAAATAATTAACAAACTGAAAAAAAGGCTAATCCATCATCATACTTGCTTTAGGGTATGGTATTAAAGTATGTTCATTTAATGAAACAACATGATGTTACAAAGAGGTTTTATTCCCAGGATCAGACCCTGTATTATGTGTGATTTCAAATAGGATCTTTTGTTGTATTCATGGTTGCATACAATTCAGAAAGTTTATTTAGAGTGTAATAGCTACAGGTTTTCAGAGCCAGATTCTGAGAATACACACCTGAATTACTTTCCACATGTGAGTGGTCTTATTAATCTTCTACCAAACTTTACTTGCAGTTCTGTGCACCAGCATGCATTAGTAGGATCGCATGCTTTGGTCCTGATGTCCTAAGCTCCCTTATAGAATCATAGAAAATTCAGGTTGTAAGGGGCCTCAGGAGATCATCTAGTACAGCCTCCTGCTCGGAGCAGGACCAGCCTCAACTAGATCATCCCAGCCAGGGCTTTGTCTACCCAGGTCTTAAAAACCTCCAAAGATTAAGATTCTACAACCTTTCTGGATAACCTATCCCAGTACTTTACTACCTTCCTGGTGAGAGAGTTTTCCCTAATACCTGACTTAAACTTCCCTTGATGCAACTTGAGACCATTGGTTCTTGTTCTGTCATTGGCCACAACTGAGAACAGTCTAGCTCAAGGGAAGGCAACCCTTGACATGGGTGCCAGAGTGTGGCATGTGAAGGCATTTTGCATGACACCCGTGCCTTGGGATGGATGGTGGGGAAAGGACCAGGGCTTCGCTGCTACAAAAAAAGATTGGGCCCCGCACAGCTCTCCCGCCATCCACTCTTGGCACACCAATATCTTACAAGTTGAGGTTGCAGGTGTTTCTGGCACTCTGCCCCCAAAAGTTGCCAACCCCTGGTCTAGCTCCATCTACTTTGTAACCACTCTTCAGGTAGCTGAAGTCTGTTATTAAACCCCCCTTCAGTCTTCTCTTTTCCTAATTAAATAAACCCAGCTTCCTCAGCCTCTCCTCATAATTCATGTGCCCCAGCTCCCTAACTATGTTTGTTTCCCTCCACTGGACTCCTTCCAATTTGTCCACATCCTTTCTAAAGCATGGGACCCAAAACTGGTCTCAGTACTCCAGCTGTGGCCTTATCAGTGCTGAATAGAGGGGAATAATCACTTCCCTCAAATTACTGGCAGTGTTCCTACTAATGTAGCCCAGTATGCCATTAGCCTTCTGGGCAAGAATGGCACACTGTTGGCTCATATTCAGCTCATTGTCCACTGTAACCCACAGGTCCTTTTCTGCAGAGCTGCTGCTCTTAGCCAATCATTCACTAGCCTGTACCAGTTCATGGGATTGTTCCATCCTAAGTGCAGGACTTTGCACTTGTCCTTATTGAACCTTATAAGATTTCTTTTGTCATCTTCAAACTTGATGAGGGTGCACTCCATCCTGTTTTCCAGTTCATTGATGAAAATATTGAACAAAACCGGCCCCAGGACTGACCCCTGGGGCACTGAACATGATACTGACTGCCAACTAGACATTGAGCCATTGATTACTACCCTTAGAGCCTGAAGATCCTGCCAGTTTTCTGTCCACCTTACAGTTCTTTCATCCAACCCATACTTCCTTAGCTTGCTTGCAAGAATGTTGTGAGAGACCATATCAAAAGCTTTATCTGAAGGATTAGCCTTACTTCAATATTGATTCCCACTGAAGCAAGTGTGATGGTTGTGCATGAGCTCATAAACTCACCTGCAAGCAGCATTTTTTTTAAATCTAGGTTATAGAATAGTACTGTACAATATTCAGGAGGAGCAACTTAGTCTTAATAAGTGTCCATGTTCTTCATATGCAAATGATTTTTTGCTGGTACTTTTTAATTTTATTTTTGTGGTCGTATAGCTGTTTTATTTTGGTTGATTTTTGAAAGAGGAAAGGTATACATATATTTATTTATGTTAGTTTGATGGGGATTTTTCTGACATGGGCGCGCACAGAAGATTGCAATGGCTCCTTTGGAAAACTTGCAGTTCATTCTTGAAAATCCATGAGAAAAAAGGGTTTGTGCTTCACACCAAAATGTCAATGTATCTAATAATTTTCTTTTGATTCAAGTGGGCATATGCTGTCTCTGAATTCCCTGCCAATTAAATAGAATTATAAACCCCAAACCCCAAATTCCAACAATTGACTCCTCCTACCAGTCAGCTGTTTATAATCTAGTATTAACACCCACATGCACTAACCTATACCTCAGTTTCCCTACTTCAGGTGAAACTAATGCATCTTCTAGCACTACACTGATAGATGACAAGTCTGGAGTATTCTGGAACAGGGCAGAGCATATCCCAGACTTCCAGACTGTCTGCAAAGAACATCATTCAGCATACCTATTTTTTCAAGTTTTTTAAGAGTTTTTGCAACTGTGACTGTTTGCATTTTTTTTTAAGGAGAGAGCCAGGATAATGTAGTCTTATCCAAGACCATGGTTTTTGTAGGTCCAAACCATCATCTAAATATCTCTGGAAGCTCACGTAATTGTGCAGATTTTAGAACATAGCTGTCATGCTCTAAGTTACTCTGCTTACCAAGCTAGTTGCCACTTTCTGTGCTGTTTCTAGTTTTGCAATTTATTTAATGTAAAGCCCTAAGTGCATGACAGATATGGATGATAGAAGAAGATGTCTAGAAATAAAGGACGAGGTCCAAAAAAAAAGACATAGGTGCTTAAACCAGGACTTAGATAGATGTTAGGTGTCTAAGTCCCAAAGTCTGATCCAAGAAACAGCTGCTCACTATCAAAATGAGCAGAACTTCTTGGTGCCATTCATTAGTTAGGCCACTAAGCACACAGAAGTGTCCAGAGTTGTAGTTCATACTCTAGGACTGTTTATGCATTTTACATTAAACAACAATACAATAAGAAGCAGAACTAGCCTTAGAAACAGAATGGGACTCCCTTTTTGTAGTGGGTGCCTTCACCACTGAAGTACAGCTTCGACCGAATATATGGAAAATGCTCTGGGCTAATTTATAGCCTGGTAGTTAGGGCAAACTTGTGCGACATGGGAGTCGTGTGTTTGAACCCCTGCAGACTTAGAATGCAGGTCCCCACTCTCTGGGTGAGAGCCAGTATATTACCAATAAAAAGTGGATACCATCTCCTTCACCCCCTTCTCTTCTGGAAGCTATGTTTTGAACAAAAATAATAAGCCTTTCTCGGTTCTTCAAAATAACAGTTTGAAGTGCTTATCTTCAAGACAAGATTCTGGGCATTAGCGTCTGAACAGATAGAGGTTTCCCCCTGTACCCTGACTGCAGAGCTTAAGCTCTGGAGGAGGGCAGGTATTAAGTCTTGTGCTTAGTATAGCTTGGTGTAGGTGGCTTTCCACTCTGGATATGGATTTTTAGATCATAGTTTTGAGGCACCTAATTCTCCACCTGCCCTGCACAGAGCATCTAGTCACTTACTTGCATTTTGGAATCCGTTTTGAGCGCAAAGCATTTAAGAAGGTGAGCAATAGGCCCCTGAGCTTCATGCTCCCAGGACGTTCTCACCACTGCACTGTGTGTCCATGTTGGCCTCTCCTCAACAGCATCATGGTCCTGTACAGCCCGCCCCTACTGCTGACCTGTGGCCCCTCATCCTGCTGCACTTGCAGGTCGCCCTTGCTACTTCTGAACTGCATGCCCTCGTGGCTCCAGACTCACCTTCTACTCCCCAAGCTATCCCCAGGGGTTGAGGCTGGAAGTGGCAATTGGACAAGGGAGTGGGACCCCAGAGCCCTCAGCAGCTGTTGCAGCTGGAGTGATAGGGGGAGCAGCAGCCAAGCAGGAACCTAGAGGTGTGCAATTTAACCCCTCATTGGTTGCATGGAGCCTGCAGGCCACCAGTTGAACAGCCCTGGTGTAATAGATCCAAACCTAGCATTTTTTTAAGTGGTCATACAGATGCACACAACTGCAATGCTTCTAAAATATATTTAGAGATATAACTTCTCGTTAAATTTGTACAAGGCCAAATTATTCATTTTATGTCGCAGATAAATCAAATTGTTGTAATTTACCACTGCAAATCTGATTTATGCAGGCATGTGATGTTATCAGTTTTGATAGTCTGATGCCCCTTTATCAAAATTCAGTTATCGATTCAGTACCATATTCAGAGGGTCTGACTCTCACCAGTGTAGAGTAGACAATAATAATGCTACTGTATCAGTGGGAGAGTAGACCCTTGTGCTTATATACCCTAATATATATGGAATAAAATAAACAGCTTCTTTTAAAACAATACATAGGAAATTATTGCATGCCCTAAATGAATAGAAAAACAGAAGTAAATAGCAATACTTTTTTTAGCCTTCAATGAAGGATTTATCAAAATCAGATTACTTTTATCGCCTATCGGAAAATCTTCCTGAAATACTTTACAAATTCCTTTACTGTTCCTGAAGTGCCAGGGTAAGTGTCTACTTGATTGGGAGAAGTTTTCAGGAAGGTGAAAGAGTTTAGTGCACAGCCTAAAGAAAAAATGAGCTCAATGAGCTTTGGGAAAATACAGATCTGTCTCTCTAGATTTCAGGAATGTCATACAAATAGACAGCTGAAGTGCCTTAGTCATAATTTGTCTTCTTTCTTTGGCAGCATTGCTCCAAAACTATACTATTGCTCAAGCCTGAGAAGAAAAGGATGGAGTTAGAGTATTATTAACTCTTTTGCAGACTTACATTTAGAAATCTGCTGAGTCTTAGCATAGAGCATGCCACATATAGTGTTTGATTCCTGGACAAACAATTCTTTCAAAAATCTACTGAACTCCAACTATGTGATACCCATGCAGAATAGTTTCTTAGGTGTATACGACCAGGAGGTTGAACATATACTGTACAGGAATGTCTTCATAATGTGGTTTCTATGACTAATGGGACATTGTGTCATTTTTCCTGTTCCTTGGCAGCTTTCTGCAACATACATCATATATATATGTGGAATTATAGAGCCATGCTTAAAGACTCAGCCCTGCTCCATTTGAACTAAATGGGCTGATCCAAGACCTGCTGACACAATTTGATAGGAGCCTTGAATTCCAGGAGCCTTAGATCAGGGCTGGTAGAACTCTGTGGTGGAAACTGAGAAGGATGTATACGTAATATTAAGTTCTTCATACAAATTGAATACATGTAAGACCTTCAAAAATAATGTCTCTGTTTTTCTCCTATTAATAGATTATGAGTTTAGGTTCGTCAGCCTTAGAGAAAGATTTTGATCTAGTTACAGGTTTCTCTCACTTTATGTGGGTTCTATATGTATGAATTCGCTCTTATGCGATGACCCTTTTTATACCAAAAATTTGTGATATGCGAGATAAATGCACTCTTATGCAATCGGTGTGGTAGAAGCCTGCAGTTAGCTGCTTTGTGCGATGCATTATGGGAGTGATGCGCACCAAAATATAGTTTCCTGTGTGAATCTATGCTCCTCACTCGCTGTCTGCAACATGTGTTTCTGTAGTTGCCATCCCCATTATGATAGTGCTCTGTGCTTGTGTGTACTGTCTGCTGTTGGCGAGTACCAAAATTGTCTTGTAAAAGTGGTAGAAATGGGTCTATGGGTCAGTAGATTCGAGGTCTTGGAACATATCCCTATTTGTTATATTGTAAAGTGGGTTTCCTTTATGCAAATTTGAGTTATGCGCGGTGTTCCAGGCACGCATGTACAGCACAAAACGAGGGAAACCTGTATCTACCATAAAATGGTTCAGGTTTTATATTTTTTCTTTTCACAGAAAACATGTTTCAGTGCTCTCAGAAAAAGGCAAATAATAGTAGAATAGAAGTAAGAATAAGACACATTTTGAATTCTTTACATTGGGAGTTCATGGGGTCAGAGTAAGATCTTTCAAATTTAAAATTAAACAAAAAATGCAAGGGCATGAAACTGTAAACCAGAGTGCATGAAAAAAGGAAAACTGCAAGAGAAAAAGAGATATTTCTCATTCTTTCAAGACAGAGTTGTAAAGGGAGAAAGGAAGGAGACTTTTTTTTTTTAATTATGGAGAAATACTTTTGAATGTTTTCTACAGTTTTTATTTCCTAGTTTTTGTAAGCTTGTATATAATGCAATAGATTCTGTTTTCAGAATGAGCATTTAATATGTAAATGGGGAAGTCAAATCAATGAATACCAATCAATAGAGATATCAAAGACAGTAGCAAAGATTTTTGTTGTAGTGGTTGTTTGTGAGTTGGCATTCCTAGAGTAAGCTGATACCGCGATAAGATGGTGTGGGTATCATTCTAGTTGGTTATTTGTAGTTGAGTCAGTTAATTGTAGTAAACATAATATCCTGTTAGGAATGCTAAGGTAGCGTCAGTATGGTAAGAGCCATAGATAAAAGGTTCATTAAAGCATTTCAAATTCAATCATGAGGTTTCATTGCACCCATCTGCTACTAGAAAATATAATTGGAAACTTGATTCATTGACCTTTAACTGTTATTTTGGACCATGGTTTTCAAATTCATATTTGCAAGTTAGACTCATGAAGTTAATTTGGTAACAGTAATGCCAAGTGTATTTTAATGCAATTACTTTTTTTTTTCTTTTTTTTCCAATTTTTTTATCCAAAGTTTTTTTTTTTTCGTTTTTTTAAAATACAGTCAGATTTAATGGTCTGTTGTATATTCTGCTAATCCAGTCAAACAGTTATTTAATATCGAATGTGGTTAAAAGTAACTAATGTTCAACTTCATTAAGGCTTCTATTAAATAGACGGCTTGTTGAACTTTTTACTGTTATTTTATGCACGAACTAGTACCTCTTATTAATTATTTCCAGGGGTCTGTGTTATACTATGATTATACTTACAGGCTCCAATTACACCCAGATTATACAGCATGGCACCAGGGCTAAATAAGCACTAAAATTATGGAGTACTTCAGGTATTCACTCCTTAAATATGTTCCTCCTGGCACAGATGTTATCTCATGTGGGTGGGATAACACACACACATCCTCCAGCTTGTCTCCTACATGTGTGGCATACAGGTAGAGAGTCTTGTAAAATTACAGGTTACTTAGAAAAAGCAGGAAACATGTTGTGATAAGTGAGCAGGATTTAATGTCCTCTCAGTGATGGTATACTGTTCTGTTATCTGAAGACCATGTAATGGAGAAAGAAGTGATTAGACAGGTGCTTCTTAAGCTAGTGAGATCAATTCCTAATATTTTTATACAATATAGGGACAGATGTATGCAGCATAACCTTATAATCCCATTTCACAGCTTTTCCAAGTACTGGGGAGCTCAATAAATAGGAAGCTGATTATATTGGTGGTATAACTCCATTAATAGGATTCAGATCTGCCTTATTGACAAGCCGGTACTGTTAATATGATCCAGTATATTAAATTGACAGGAAAACAGGAACGATAGAATGCAGCAACCGTCTAATTGGCAGGGTAGCTCTTTCAAAAGATTTTTAATGTGGTTTTTATTGACAACATATTTTCAGTACAGATCTTTGATGAACAATGTAAATATATGGGATACAATAGGACCAGTAAGTTAAAGTAGTGATTGTGCTTGTTTTCCATACTTCCATCTTAACTTCGATAGAAGCTGTATCAAACTCTCTCCCAAGATCTTCACAAATCTCTTACAGCATCAGTCTAACTGCAATGCTCATAGGCATTTGACATGTTGTGAATTATTTTAAACGTGCTCATCTTTTTTTTAAATGAATAGAAGCAATAGAGAGTAATGTAATAATGTGTCATGAATTTCATTATGTTTATTTATTGACTCTAGGATAGCAGAGGCAGAGCTATTGCATTTTCAGCTGGAACTCTTTATATAGTGTGATATTTGGCACCTCTTACTATAACATTTCTTGCACCTTCTCCAAAATGTAGTTCATCATAAGAAATTATGTTACAGTTAAATAAATATTTTCTTGCTTCTTTTTACACATCTTGTTTGTATTCTCATTGGATACTCACATTTTAGATTCTTTGTCTCAAATCAAAATGAGATTCTAAGACCTGCTAATGAAAAACATCCATCTCACAGAAAAAGGAAATAAGATTTGGATCTGAGAAGTCTTTTCTTTTAAATCCCACTTCAGTGAAAGAGGAGGCTTGAAGATAGGCTACCACTTGTTTCCCACATTCTTTTCTTTATCAGTGGCTGCAAAGATTGTCTCTTACATCTTCTATTGCAGAGGATGTTAAAACAAAAATAAGAATTGGCATGGTTGACTGAGAGCTTTCCCTCAGAGCGTGGGAAAGACCTGATCCTGAAGAAATGACTTTCTCTCATGGGCTTTTTATTTCAGGTGGGAAAATCTGTTTTTCCTCATCTTTACTTGTATTGTCTTCTACTTTTTTAGGAGGGCAACAAAAAAATCTGGCCAGGTGAGACTACCTTCCTTTTAGTTTCTACAGTCCTAGATCTCCATTTAACTATCTCTAAAATCAATGGATATGGATTAGGTTGTACGCTTGCAAGTCCTTTTTTATACTCCACACTCCTATTTTTGTTGGGCAGAGTTCTGTTATTCTTTATATGCCTTTGGGGCACTTACGCACAATTTGCAGTTTTGTTATCCTCTATTACCTGTGTAGCTTGGACACATACTGTATTCAGGTATATTAAATATACATGGTAGGCTTTGCATTTGCTACAGCTGTGCATGTCTAATGTACATTCATAAGTCACAAAACTGTAGCCAGAAAAGAACACACAGTTAGTGGGTATTACACCCCAAAGGAGGAGACACCTCCCATGTTTTAAATGTTTAGGGCACTTGCCTTAGAAGTGGGAAATTTGGGTTCCAGGTCCCCCTTACCCAAACAGGTTTTGAACATGCATATCCTCTGACTACCCAGCATAGTGTTTTAATCAACAGGGTAGGCATTATGAAGCAGTCCTCTCCAGCTGAAGCTGGTCTCCTGGGCAGCAAAGGGAGGAAAATATGCAAAACCAGGATGGAAAGCATGAACTTTTGGGTATGTAGCTTGATGAGATGGATTCTGTCCTGGAAGAGAGCAGTCCATGTGTTCTAGCCTCATATTCCCAGTGGGGTAGAAACTTCCATATCACTAAGTCAACACAGCTCCAAAAAGGTGAACAGGGTTTCAGACTGCCTCAACCATTCTAATACCAATATTAAGTATAAAACATGAGAGGTAGTAGTGCCACTCTTCTCAGGGCTTGTTAGGCTTCATCTGGGGTATTGTATGCAGTTCCAGGCTCTGGATTTCCAAAAAAAAGGATGTGGAACAAGCTAGGGACTAAAGACAGATGAGCAACATTATAAAAGGGTTCGAACACAAGCCTTACAAAGAGAACTTGAGAGAACTAAGCATGTTCAGTTTGCAGAAAATGTAACTGAGAGAGGACATGGTAGTTGTCTTGCAGCTGAAGGCAGGATCCTTAACAATGGATTTAAACTGCAACAGAAAAAGATTTAGCTTGGATACCAGACTGCTATCACAGCAATGAAACAGTGAAATAGACTGCCTAGGGAAGTTGTAGAATCTCCTTCAATGACGTTTTCAGTAACAGGTTGGATAATCATTGGCTAGGGCTGATTTGAGAGTAGCAATGCTAGGAGTGTGGTTTGAAGAACAACAGCTGGAAAGCCCAGGAGATCCCTCCACAAGCACAGACAAAGAGACCTCCCAAAGCATCATTCAGAAACCATGAAAAGAGCTTAGTATCCCAGAGAAGATAGAAATAGGAAAGGACCATACTCAGCTGCAGGAGAATCATAATCAGCTTGGTTAAAAATGAAGATTAAAGGAGCTGGTATAAAGTTTATGGAGGGGATGGGGACATAGAAAAGGGAGTTCTGGCTCTCTCTTTAGCGTATGTGATACATAGATTTGTGTTCGCAGGTTACAGAGTGGAGGGTACCTGGTTATCCCATGCTTCTGCGCTTTGGTGGTCACGATGTGTGGGCAGGAAGGAATATCTTCCCCTCTTGTGTGCTATGGGTGTCTAGGTTTTTCTCTCTTTTTTTTTCTTTCCTTAGAAGCATTGGGTATCAGCCATAGACAAGGCTGGGAATTTGCCTGCGGTTTGCGATTAAGGTTTAACACACCCAGAGGTTCCAGGCTAGAGGCTCCTGCTCCTCTGCTCAGGTTTTGCACGTACACTTATGTATCTACAGTACATGGGTAAGAGAACTGCAAACTGTGTGTAAGTTCCAAAATGACATTTAGGTGTACAAAGGGTAATAAAATCCCGCCATGTATGCCTTATGTGTTTATGAATAGACTGTTGCCAGAATTTGGCAAATAACAAATGATACTATATGGATGGGAGACTGATTTGGCCAGGTGAACCTGTTACAGATTCTTAAATCAGATGGTGGGAGAGGTGGATAGCACTTATTCTTCTGATTCTTCTTTTTCAGGGGGCAAGGGGAGTGTCCATAGGTTTAAGCAGCCTTTAGCTTTGTTATAATGATACTGCTTCCTTTGAGTGAGACAGAAAGAAAGGAATGAAGGCCATAGGTAGCCTTTCAAAAACTGCACCAAGAGCAGAAGCTGGTGGTAGCCATCATCCTATGGTTATTTTATTATTTTTGCTGTTGTGTGTTTCTTAATGAGAAAGTACTTTTGCCTAATGTTACATCTTATTTTAAAATTTAATAAAAACACAGTGAGGATCTTTTAACAGAGAAACTCATTTTACAGTCAGTAGAAGCTTTTTATATGTCATATAAAATATGCCTCAAAGATGCACTTCCAGAAAGAGATGAAAGTGTAGAATAGAATAGGACAATTGCCTTAGATTTATTTAGAATGGCTAGAATCGCCTGGCTTTTTAATTTTGTCCTTCAAATAAGTAAAATGCTTCATTAGTGATTTATGTCCAACTCATTGTTTGCTGTTGGGCCAGTATTTTCTGTTAATGGAAAACATTTGAAGTTTTTAGACTCAAATTGAAAACTAAGTCTTCAGGCCAAGTAAACACATTCAGCAGCAATCTTACTAAGAAATCTTTTGTGAAAAAATGTACTGTCTCAAACAGTTTCTAACAAAATGAAGGTAGTTGCCCTTGCAAAACTGGATTGGGCAGAATACTTCATTTGTTTCATGAAGTGATTGCCAACATATCAGATCTTTGTTGTTCATAGGAGAGGAAAAGTACCTGGAATTACAGTTTTTAGAGAAAAAAACTAGAAGGTGCTTGAACAAGATAGCAAGTGGCAGTTGGGTAAAGGGGAGAGATGTTTCATTTCATTTTCTAGTAATGTTTAATTAAAAAGATGTTAGAGTCAGCAAAGACATTTTGCTTTATTATAGTTTCAGCTATGAACACCTACATAAAATAGACCTGCAGTGAATCATTTCTGAAAATGTGATACTTGTTCTTGTAATTCTGAGAAAAAAATGCATATTCTAGTAGCCTAAGATTCATAAATCTGATTAATGTTAAATCTTTTTTGGATTTTAATATAATTCTTCTAATAGGACAAATATTTCTGGGTATAAGTAATCTGGAATACTTGAATGCTGTATTTCTTTAAAATTTTCTGCAGTTTTGTTGGTTTCAGACTAATTTTTTCAAGGGGGGTTGTTGAATTAAAAGCTGGAAAATTCTGCCTTCTTTTTCCAACTGTCTTACATAAGCTACTTTGAAACTAAGCAATAGTGAATTTCAGACTGCAGAAGTAAAACATAACAATAGTTTGAATTGAAAAAGCAATTCTGAAATTATAGTTATCCAAACTCTGTATATGTGCCAACATCCACATTTGCACCAGTAAAAATATTTGCATGCCTAGCCTGGAATTCTCTGCATTAAAACATGTAAAGTTTGTGCCCTTTGAATCTTGGATCTTCCCATATGCAAAGGAATTTCTGGAATTTCTAACATTGACACACATCATTTCCTTTCTGTTATTAAACCCAAAGGAGATGTCTCTGGGAAAGGAAATCCCTAGAGGCATCATGAAGTTCTCCTTCATTGTTCCACTGGGGAAGGGTGGTGTATTCTTGAACCATGTGGAATATAAGAGATGCTCTCTTTTTTCCAAAGATCTTTGTGAAAGAATAGAATCCCTAGAGCCATCTTGGAAATTCATTTTTACAAAACATTAAAAAATCTTTTCAACTGGAGAAGCTTCCATCATCTATATTCCTTGTGTTCATAGATTTATAGAAATTAGAAACAGAAAATAATTATTAGTTCAGGAACTCCCTCAACACTAAAATATAAGCCTTGTAATTCTTCATTTGATGCTTTATCCAATTGTGTTTAAAATATCTCAAGTGTTGGGGCTTGCATAACTTTGCCTTACAGGTCTATCCAGTCTAATGAACCTAATCAGGAAGTTGTTCCTGCTATTCAGCCTTTTTTCTTTTTTTAATCCCCTTTGTCTTAAATGAATCTCTTTTGCAAGTAAATGTAACTAATTAAATCTAACTAAAGACTTTTAAACTTGTACATGTATTAGTTTAAACTGGAAAACAGTGTTACTCAGTAATGGTACTGCTGTACTGAAACCCCATAGAATAACATGAGTGTATGTTGGTGAGTTCCATGATGTACAATATACAATTTTCTAGGACTAGCTTCTTTGTCACTAGTAACATTTCTGTGTATACTGCTAGATCCCTCTCTAGCCCAATGCATTTGTCATTTTTAATCAGTGAAACTGATGAATGTAGCTCAAAGTAACTGTACTTTTTTTTTAGTAACTGGTGGCAAGATGGGTTAGTGCTATTAATCTGCTTACTTGAGTGTAGGCCATGACACTTCGTTATAGCCCTTGGGTTGGTTAATCTATTCCCCAGCATAGCAGCTCTCCTTCTGTGTTTTGTGTGGGAACTTTTGACCCGCACTGAGCCTGTGTCAGAAAGGGTGTAGTCACTACTCTGTACCAGTGCATTTGAACCTGGTGAAGAAACCATAGTATGTAGGGTGGGTAAAGGAGTCCCATTGTTTCCATTCCATCTTTGCCCCTTTATGCAATGGCTCTGTGGAAAATTCTAATTATATGAAATAATTGTTGAACATATCTACTACATTTTGTTCTCACAAGGGTGACCAGCAAATGGTTTCCCAGAAAGCAGAATTATCAGAGGAACTGTTTGCACATGTATACCAGATGCATAAACTTTTTGCTTGATAAAATCCTGATATGCACACACAGGGTGCATCTACACATGCATTTAGTGCAACTGAATATAGTTCAACCCAACTTACAGTATACATGTGCGTTTAAGCGCAGTAATTTACTGCACTGCCGGATACCACTTGTATCTGACAGAACTATCCAGTAGTGCGGTAAATTAGTCTACTTTACCCTAATTACCATGTACATGTAGATGGTGACGCTTTACTGAGCAACAAATTAGTCTGCTGTGCAGTAAAGTGTCTCATGTAGATGTGCTCACATCATACTTAGTAGGTTTTTAGTTTGTCCTTTTACTTCCTTCCTTCACAAAACAGTTAAAAAAATGTAATAGAACAGTAATTCTGAACTAAATTTTCTAAAAGGCTGTAACTTGCTAAAGAATTTACAGTTTTTTGGAAGGGATGAATTCACATGTTGACCAAAATTTGGCTGACTCAAAATACCAGTTTTTGGGGGTGGTACTCTTCCAAGAATTTTGCATTCCAAGCACAGACTCAAATCCTTGAGAAATTTCATGAATAAAGAATATAGTTGTGTTACTAATATTGCATATGTATACCATGGTCACCTGTGATGACAAGGCCAGTGAAGAGGTTTTTTAGAGGCCACTGTAGGAACTACCAAAGGTAGGAAATATGAATACTCAATAAATTGGTATGTTATACATTATTCTTTCTCAAGACCATTTGGAAGTGGATCAGTTTTATTAAATCTATGAGACTAAGCTATAAAAACATGGCCTTTCCTTTGAAAGAAGAGGTATGGGCTGTTAAGATACAGTTATCCATACTGAAAGAGCACCTCACAAATATTTTCATTAAACATTTTACACATTATAGATGCATATCTCTGCTTTTACCTCCAACAAATCATTATGGTCTTAACCATAGCATCCCATAATGGATGAGGTAATAGCCAATTCCTAAGAAGACTATAGTATCCTAGCTCAAAAAATAGAGACCAAATTCTCTGCTGGGGTATTTCCAGTGACTTCTACAGTTCAACTGGATTGATGTGCTTATGTGACAGCAGCACTTGTGGTCTTATCCTTAGTTCATATGATGTAAATTTGTGAACCTGGAATAATCAATCTGTTCCATGTAACTGAGTTCAAAAGTTAGTATGTAATATAGACATAAGATATTGTACTAATAATATCTATCACTTTAATCACCCAGAAAAATCTGGGTAGTCAAAGTGCAAAAGAAAGGCCTTTTTTATAGGTAATAGCATTTTCAAAATCTATAGTTTTCTTAGAACTACAGTTATGCAGTATAAAATGATGTGATTAATGTATCTGCTGAAATTATTTCCAGTGAAGTTTAATGAAAACATGGAATTTCAAGGGGGTTTTATATATATATATGCATATATATATATATAACACTTTTTTTTTAAATGTCTGACTATTCGGTAAGGCTGGGATTGTCAAATCAACATAAAGAATTAAGGTATCCAAATCTCTCTGAAGTTGAATGCAAGTTCAGTGTCTAATTCCCTTAGTCTTTTTGGAAACTCCCACCCTCTCAACTTTATCATTAATGAATATGCAGTATATGTAAGCATTTTGCCCTCTTGTGGTTGCTTGCAGCTTACAGTACTCTGATATAGCTTATCACTGATGTGGGATTTCCACTAGTTTAAATGGTAAGGTTTATGTTTATGGAAATAAAGGAGGAGGATTCTACATCCAGCTATTCAGGTATTAGTGGTTTATCTAATAATTATGTTTATTCTTTTGTAGCAATGGATATATTTTAGGATGACCCCCACCTGTTTGTTTTTTCTGCAGTATACAATATGAAGAAAATTGGTCAAAGTATTATTGAGCTGCAAGTCAGTAACAATTACTTTGAGTATGGAAATTTTCAGTAGCAGCTCCAGAGTTAAGACTGCAATTACAGTTTAAACCCTACTTTTCTCGCCCCTTAAACTTGGCATAGGAAAACTTGCCAAGACTTGAGGTCGGGCTAGAAGATCTATTAGGTCCCTTCCGACCCTGAAACTATGAAACTTTATTTTTCTAAAGACAATATTTTCACTACTTACACTAGATTAAATAAGTGAGGAGTACCAAGTGCACTTTAATATTTGTATTCAAATGTATGTGTGTCAAAGAATGTTAGTTAAAAAACGCCCCCCTGAATATTTAGAAGAATGAAAATGAATACTCTCAAACTGTCTCTAAATGTGTATATATTAAGCATTGTACCCAATATTAAAAAAAATAACCTGTGTCCTTGTGCCCAATTACCATCTATAGGAGTTATGCTTACACCATAATATTTATAACATTAGACATTTTGTAAATCTTAGGTCAGATCTTTGATCCTACCCTGGCTCTTTTCTGCTCTTCTGGCAGCCCAAAGAATGAAGAAAGCTTACTTAAAAAATGTATTATGTTTCCTTTTGCAAATCCCTGGGTTATATAAATCTGGCAAGTTCCTTGAACACTACACATTGTTGTCCCTTTTGGCACTGAAGGCTGTAGGGGGCATAGGCAGAATATACCCTTAGAAGGGACAAAATACATACCAGCATAATATGGCTCTGGGTCTTCTCTAACTTTTGTGCCAGGAGTCAGTTCAACTACAGCTACGTGCACAAAGAGAGCAAAATTTTGATGAAAAATCAATTCTGAGCCTATGAAATATAAATGGAAATTAAATATGTACTAAATAATGTTACTCCTTTTATTCTTCCTGTAATTAAGTAACATACTAGCCTTGGGAAAGAAATGGATTTCTCTCAGGGAGACAAATATGAGAAGCTGGATATCTCTTGAGAGTGAAAAGTGAAGTTAGAAGAATTTAGGCAAAAAATTGAAAAGGGCACTTTTGGGAGGTGGTTTAAGCCGAAGTTGAAATATGATCTACATCTGTAAAATAGCATCTCTTGCATTTGGAGCATAATAATAGAAATTATAACTAGCTTTGTGGTCCATGTCAAAAGTGAACAATGTAGCTTCAGGTTTTTTGATTCTGGGTAACCTCTTCTGGGTAACCTTTCATCTTAAGTAGTTTGTGATTACAAGGAATTTTTATGTAAGTAAGAGTAAGAGGTTGTTTCCTCTGCCCAATAATGGTTGGGATGAATGGAACTTGGAAGTTAGTTTTTGGTTGGGTCTACAGGTCATGTATGCTGGGAGGATATGTGGTAATTCATTAGTATGTGTAGACCATAATGGAAATGTAGATGTTGCAGAGTAGGAGACCATAATTGGTTATATTTGTATACGCTGATATTGGCACGGCATGAGGGAAGAGTTAAGGTTGTTTTTGGTGTATGTAATGTGAATTTATACATGAATATTTAAGTGATTGCATAAACTATAAAATTATTTCAATATGTCTTCCTTAATTATATGATTTTTATTGTTATGCCTTTAAATGCCTATTTTTAAACAGTGTCATTGATGTAAATACATTACAAATTATTTGTTAAGGGATGGGGTTAATACTGTATACATAAAAAAGTAAAAAAAGGTTTTCGCCCTGTATTAGGTGAGCAAGGTCAGGTTTTTCTAAAGAGCCAAGCACCAAACAGCTCCCACTTGGGTACCATGTACTTTGATAGATTTAGCTTGATTTCCTGCAACTTCTTTTTTTAGAGTACTTTTGAAAAGATCCTTGTTCTGAGAACTTCTGAAAAGCTAGCCCTAAGGACTTGCCCAAGGTCACAGAGTGCCAGTGGCAGACACTTGTAACTAGAACCCATGACTCCTGAGATCTAGCTTTGCAGAGTAGGGCTGTCCAACCTCAAAGCAGGGGCTGCGTTAGCAGGGGCTGAATACCATGGGGACAGTACTAGTAAGGCCTCCTGGCCTGTATGTCCCACATGTGCCTGCAGGTGGGCATGCAGGTGGGTATTGCAATATTCACAAAGGTGGCCCTCTCCTACTCTGTTGCACCACATGTGCATGGTTGGGCACTCACCCATGCAGCGTATCACCCCACCTCACCTTCACCTCCCAGCAGGCTTCCCTATGGCACCAAGTCTCATGGACACTCCAGGATGCCAAATACTCTGGAACTGTGGGCTGTGCCATGCCACACCATGCTGCCCTGCCCCCTCAGGGAGGAGCTTACACTGGGAGGGAGGGGAGCCCTGAGACCATGGCTACTGCTGCAGCTGAATTAAAAAGGGCTGCAGCAGCCAGGTGGGACTCCAGAGGCCACATGTTAACCACTTGTGGGTTGCACACTACCTGGGGCTGCTCATTGGACAGGCGTGGTCTAGAACATGTTTCCTCTTTTCATAGGTTATACCCATGAATTGTCCCCTAACACCACTCCATTTAACCTTTTAGCTCCTAATAAAATCAGCTCTTGTAAGCCCTGCATTTGATAGCCCTGTGCAATCCTAAAACCACAAAAGTCATTTGGAATCACAAGAGTAAACATTTTATGCAGTGTTTTGAAAACAGAGGAGTAGAAGTCCGATTCTACTGTCAGGCATATGGCTTTCATTGCTATATATCCTAAAGAAAATTCACACGTGCAAAATCCAATTATTTTTAAAACAACATACGCAGTGATACACACTCCAGATCTGAAATTAGAAACTGCTTGAGAATCTTAACACAAAGTGCCTGATAATACCAACTGTCTGTGCCAGAGACTTAACAAGCAGTAAGAAGCACAGTATAAATAATCTTTATTAACTGGTGGATGGGAACATCTCTTTTACAAAAACAAATAATTTGTAGGATTATTTTAAATCACTTAAGATACACAAGAAAGAGAGTCTGATTTTGTACATTCTTTTAAGAATGAGAGTTGCTTGACTGTGGTCTGTAGCAAGCAACATAGAACAGTAGGTTTTACACATGCGGTCACATTTTTCTAAGCTGCCAATATCCCATGCAGTCCTGTTCACAACAGTAAATAATCCTTATAATGGTGGACGTTCATAAATTTGTACACAAAAAAACCCCAACAAACCTAAGAAATAAAGTTGGGAGGGGAGAAAACAAATATTTAAGAGACCAGTCATTTATGTAAACACTTGCCGTGCAACATTAAACCTTACCTTGGGCCTTCTGCTTCATTAATTGAGTGCTCTCTGTGTTACTGATACTTATGCTCTAGGTGCTGTTGCAAACTCATAGCTTCTGCGGAGCATAATGGCGTGATATGAAGTGATGCAGAAAACAGTAGAAGCTTTGTCACTAGGTCAGCTGCAAGAAGTGACGTGTATGACTGTACAGTATGTGGAGTTTTGTGAAAGATGCAGTCTCTCTTTCTCCCAAAGAACTTTAGCTGATGATACAAGGGGAATTCAGTTCCCTCTGGCAGAACTCCATGTTGGTCTGTATGCAGTAAATACTCCTGGTTCTACAGTTACTTAGCTCATGCTGCTAAAAATATACCATCACAGACTTCATAAATTATCTCCTTTAAAAAAAAACACCTTAGCAACAACAATCACTTGATGTTCTTGTTTATATACAATCGCATTGTTTGAAACTGCTATTAATACTGATGAAAATTAATTAGAAAGGCAAAAGCAACATATGTAGTACTTGTATTTGTTTCCAACAGTATTTAAAAGGAAAGACCCATAAGCCACAAACACAAACAGACTTAAACAACTGATTTCCCCTCCCCAACCCACTCTCCCAGTTCAAGAACAATGTAGCTATTCCCGTGAAATTGTATTACAGCAGTAAGGGCATCTGAATCCCAGAAGATGGTGTTATTATGACTAAAAATTAGAATTATTGAATAATTCACTTTTGTAATATGTGAAAGTTAGGTAATTTTTCCTCTTCTCTTCAATAACCATGAGTCTTAACATCTGACTAATGAAAAAACATAAACTGTGTCATCTGTCAGGTTACTAACAGAGACTACCACTTATTGGAGACTCATTGTTTACTTTAGCAGGTAATTTGTGGACCGGAATCATTTAATTGTTCTGAGCACATAATTACATGCCAGCATTTTCCAATTTAATTAAAATGTACAAATCTGAAGATTAAGGGAATTTTTGAATTATTAATCATTTCTCCTCTAGGAAATCTTGTTGCTCTGCAGGAGATTTGTCCAGTGTACAACTATACGTATTTTTTTCCTTCTCTTTCACAGACAGACAATTTTCCCGCAGAGCCCAATTACATGGGCAGCAGGCAGCAGTTTGTTCAAAGGTAAGGCCTATTAAATAACTTTCTCGGCTTCCCCATTTGCATTCTTGTCAAAATTGCTTTGCCAGAGAGTACAATTCAAATTGGAACAAGTAAATAGAACTCTCTCTCTCTCTCTTTCTCTTCTCTTTCTCTCAATATGTATTTCAGTAGCTCCACGTTCAAGGACCCAGAAAGAGCCAGCTTGAGGGACAGCGGGCATGGGGATAGTGATCAGGCTGACAGTGACCAAGACACTAACAAAGGCTCCTGCTGTGACATGTCTGTTAGGGAGGCACTCAAGATGAAAACTGCTTCAACTAAAAGCCAGCCGCTCGAACCAGGTGAGTGAAGTCTCCAATGCCTACAAAGTATAAAGCAATCATTGTAAACCTATTAGTACAACAGTTTCAGGAATAGTCCATTGATAATACCATTAGAGGAAATAATAAATCTTATAGCCGAACCAGTGCAAGAACTTTCAATATCTTGCAGTATAATCATGCATTGAAACTGCAGTATTGTCTGTTATTTTTACCCCAAAGTAGATTAAAATAATATTAAAAAAAATAGTTTTCCAAAATGACTATACTTTATCTTCAGGGACGTTGCCAGTAATATATTGTGTACAGTCTTTCTGCCCAGGCATGCTTTGCAAATTCAAACTAGACATGACTACAACAACAGATAAAACAATAATCAGTCCTATGCATTCTTCATTCAGTCTGGAGAGAGAAAAAGGAAAAGATTTGGTGATCATAAAAGTAAATGAGAAAGAAGTTCAGTTCATAACTGTACTTTCCTATTTGTAGTGTGGATTTTACTATTAATAGCAACATAAGAAGTGAAGTATCAATAAATGGCACAATGTTCTTTTTCAGTATAATCATTTAATTCACACCCTCAGCATCTCAGATAGGTATCTGTGTAGCTACCAAAATAGTTTTTTTCTAGGGCGGTGCTAGTGGTCTCAGCATACATTGTGACAAATAAGCATGTTTATTTCTTCAAAATCTGTGTCCATTTCATTCTTTCCAAATGCATTTTAACTAGTTGCAATGTCTTTTAAAAAAACAACACAACACTTTTTAACAATATCAGCCAAACTGAATACTCCAGCCATATCTGTGTTTGTGTGTTTTGCTTGTATTCACATAAGCAGCGAGGAAATACACAACTGAGTTATTTTGGATTTACTTCACATACCTGTCAGTCATTTTAGTTTCTTCTATGGAAGATGATTCACAGAGTTAGGATATTTAAAATTTGATTAATTAAGCCATTCTTAATGAGAAACTATATTTATAATTAAGCAGACATACATTATAAGATTTTTATTAATTGGTGATTAATTGGAACTAGATTTTTGCCTCTAGCATAGTCTGATCTGTAGTATATTCATCAGCAAATACATGCTGTGCTTCATTTTTCTGATCATGTTGAGATTGCAATATAATTTTTGCTGTGTAGAATATTTAGAGCGCTGCAGTATAATTTATTCTGTATATATTTGAGGGTTGACCTCACACAGGACCTTGTTTCCCAAGTAATAAATGCCAGAAAGATTATTTTTTCCTGACCTTTTACCACAGTGACTCTCAGCTTATAATTGGACATTGATCTGTATAAAGATGCAGTATTTGATTTTTTTTTCTTAATGAAACTGTATGAACATGGATCTAAGTTTCTCTGTTGTGTATGCTAAGAAGGGACAGCATCTCCAGACTTCTATAGAACATAAACAGACCTGAAAATGAAGTGGACTCTCAAAAGGCTAAAATATACGATTAGGAATTTTTTTCCTAATCTAAACAAAACAGGTGCCTTTTTAGAAAAGGATTAAAAAACCTAGTTCGTACTGTTGCACCCTGTGCAGCAGCATGCTGTGCACATCAAGTCAGGCAAAGGTCAAAATGGAAGAAGACTAGTAAGCAAATTTAGTCAACCATTCCTATTGCTTATTTTTGTAATAATGCAAGGACCTATTCCGAAGTTTGCATTTGTCATCATCTCTAGATGAGGGGTCCTATTCATCAAAAAACAACTCATGCGATTGGCTCAGATGAATTCAATTCAGGAATTGAATTGCTTAATATCAGCAGGAGGTACTTGCATGAATCTTTCTTGGTGCAAAAAAAATACATATAAAAACAGCAAGAGTATCCCTTTTTCATGTGGAATTAAAAAGCAGAGCAGTATCCATTTGTTGCTTCCTGTTAACTCCTAAGTAATAAAATGAATACTGAAGAGTATACTTAGTACTTTGTACAGACTAAAACCTACAATAAGGTCCATACAGGTACAGAGAGATTCACCCTTTGTTATTGCAATTTGCTCCCAGTGAAATCAATTATTGTTTTACCATTGATTTTACTGTGAGGTGTATTGGAATATGTGTACTTTTTTCCTTATAAAATAGAGAAATGGGATTTGTTTTTTCAAATGAGTCAGGTGTGAGGGGGGAGGGGGAAATATGAAAAGTAATATGAGAATCTTATTTTTCATAAAGAAAAATTGACTTCTAGAAAAAGGAGATGGAAAACTTGTCAGAAAACAGCTTAAAGGGGAGTCAGAAGCATTTGCTCTTTTAACATTTCAGGTTGTGCTCCAGGACAGAAATCTATTATTTTATAATAAAATTTTAGGTCTGGTGGTGCTTGTTGAAATAGATTTAAAAAGCTGTTACTTTATAGATCTGAGGTCAGTCATAGTTATTAGGTGCTCAGCATTTTTAGAATCAGACAAGAGCCTAGCTTTGGCTTTTGGTTTTGAAAACTTTGACCTGAATCTGTGTCTGCACTCTTTTGTGAACCATTTCCGACCAGTACTATCTATAAGGGCATAGGCCCACTAATGGTAACAGTAGTAGTAGTAATGCTACTGCATTTTAAATACTTGATCACTTAGCCCTCCTTTGGTTTGGGCCACCTACGACCACTTAATGTGTGCAGCTAGGAATATAGCTCCACCAGGGATAGCAACAATGGAAAAATATCATGAAAAAATATCTAATGTGACGAGCCTAGATTGTGTCTAGGACCCTGAAAAACCTATCCCACTTTACAGCTTGCATACAAGAGAAAAAAAAACCATGGAGGAAAAGCCCAGATCTATCCAGTATTATGAAAAAAATGTGATTCTGAGGCCTGAGATCTATACATGGCAACTTTTGCTTTTTCCTGGATAAGATGCTATTAAATTTAGAAGACAGTGAAAATTAGAGCTTTTCCTGGACACTTGACCTTGATGAAGGGAACAGAAAAAGAAACCTTAAAACAGTCATTGGAGTGGAGATATTTAAAAAATATTACTGAGACAATCTTGTGTAAAAACAAATATGTCCCTTTTACTTATCTCAACCATATCAACCTGCCGTATATTTCAACCCACTTCTTCATAAAAATGTTTAACTGTCTTTTAAGCTTATTTAGGCTATATGATTCACTAGTTTCTCTAAGCAACTTCCATATGCTTACTAGTCTTTAAATGGAATGGTTTTGACTACATTTTTTGTCTAAGCCTTATTTTTTGGATTCTGTCCCTGAGCTTTTTAAACCACTCTTCAAGCAGAACAGTCTGAACTCTTCCCTCCTCCATTAAACACATTAACAGCTTTACATACTTTGTTTAAGTTACCTTGGGCATGCCTACATGTTAATTAATGAGCTGTAATTACAGCGCATTAAGTTTAGGACCTGTAATGACAGGTACTAACTTAATGCACTGTAATCAGTGCTATTGCACATCAATGCAAATAAACAGTTTTTTAATGATGTTAATGTGCATTAGACTAAATCTGTTGTGCATTATCTCATTAGCATGGGTTTTTCCTGCCACGCTAATACGCAGTAAAATTAGTCTTCTCATGTAGACGTGTCCCTTGAAAGTATTCTCTGATTCATTTAGAATGGCTCATAGTATTTTTCAGTTATATATGTATATATAAATAACAAATCTCCATTTTTTTAATTCCTATAGATAGCATGTAAGGGCAGTAGTATCTTTCTTTGAAAAATTGCCCCGAGCTGAAAGTCCTATTGCATTCATGTGAAGTCTTAACAATTTCCGTGAAAATTGCAGTGCCACAAAAATGTGACAAGTAATGTGCATGATGTTGTTCAAACACCTGTTCATCTTTAGTGCCACAAAGTCTGTACTGCTGGCACTCTCGAATGCAGAGATACCAGTATACTTTGCAGAAGCTCCCATCTTCAGAGGTTCATGAGGACAGCCAAGCATAGAAGAAAGTATCAATTAGCTAGCTGTCTGAAGAAACCACCAGGGACTTCCCCGCTCCTCTTGTGCTGGGAGTGCAGAGCCATGCTGGACCTGTTCACAACTTTTATTGCCAGAAGAGCTGATCAGCTTCACTTCGAGCCCAGAATGGATCCCTTTCACCTGCACGACCTGTGGCTTCTGATCCAAATGACTTGGTTTTGGAAAGTAATGAGGACAACATAGAAAATAACTGTAGTTGTGAGTCAATTCATTTTCACATGAATGGAGGAACAAACAAAACTATGGTTAAAATTTTTGTTTGTTTTGGGTTTTGTTTTCTATTTTCAAAGGATATTTTTAATGAATTAGTTAGTGAAGCCATGTGGAAAGAGGAGTTTAGGAAAATGGATATAGAGAAGACCACACATTTCTTGAAGACCAGTGCAGCAGGTCCACTGTGTGCCCTACTCCTACTGGCGCCATGATTCACTCACTCTATTGCCCCATGAAAGGCCAGCAGTGGGAAGAGGGCTGCAACACTGGCTGTACTTCAGGAGGGGGCTGAAGGGACTTCCATTCATTCCAGCTGTGGTTTTTATGAATTACACCAGCCAGCCTCTGCACCAAACACATGTGGACTTTCCAGCTGGACTACCTCCCCACAGAGCACCCATGTTGCCCCTGCTTCAGGAGAGGTACTGGAGTTTCTCCTTAGCTATAGTATGGCATTTTCTGCTTATAGAAGCTGAGAGCCAACTTTTGACAGAACCAGCTATAAGCTTAACCACTCACTAGCTCTTGACTGGTGATGACCTTATTTTATGTAATTCCTTTGATTTCTGTAGTCTGGCAGCTATTACATGTTCCTCGCAAAGGTCTCTTGCTCAAAACTGGGCAGAAACATCCCCCTCCTCAGAGCCCTCCCTCCAGCTTTGCTTGTGATGCTGATGTGAAAAGAACAGATATTTTTGGCCTGGGAGGAGACTCTTGAAGGTGAATTCCTGCCCTACTCCTTGGGCA
>NW_005842338.1:1256091-1272997 GCF_000455745.1 Alligator sinensis | reverse complement strand
GAAAGAGCATTGACTACATGTTGATCTGTAAGCCCAGCTTATCCTCTCTCAGGCAGTAGAGTTTGGTGTGCCATACAGACTCCCTGGGGGCATGTGTGGGAGCAGGGGAGTGAGGAGCACAGTCTTCTGGGATGCTGAAAGACAAAGTCACCCCTGTGATACTCTGGGTAACTGGACAGGCATTACATGTGGTACTGGAAATTGTCACACTTCTGAAAAGTTGCTGTTGTAAAGAACTAATGTTTCTTTAGTGGAAACACAATAGTCTTCTGCAAAAAAACCCTGTGCTTGAATGCCTGTATACCAGTACAGTACAGTATCTAATCAGTAGCTAATATAAAAGAAAATTAATTTATTTTGATTTGTATTTTAGACTTTTTTTAGTATATTCTAGTATTTTGTTTGCCTTATATTTAGTTTAGCCATCCAAAGAACTAATAAGCCCTAAATACTTTTCCTGGTTTCTTCTATTTTTATTTTGATTTATGCTCCCCGTGCTTTCTGCTTTCTTCTACATATTTTTATTTTATTGTTGAAATTATCAAAGAGATCAGAAACCTTTGAATCTGATAGCCTTGTTGTTTACTATTTGCTATATCACTAAGTATAGTATCATAATTTCAAATATATGATTAGTACCAAATTTTGGCTTTCATCTGCTCCTGTAGCCATTAGAGGGGAGTTTGCATTAGAGTTCTTGCCTGGTTAACAATAGCATAACAATCACATTGGAAAGGAGAGGAAGGACAGAGGAGCATCCTTGGAGTAAGATTAAAAGGAAACTCTAAATGTTCACGTCCCCTAAGACCTATAGTCTCTCATTCATTTCTCTGCAGTTTTCTGCTCAGTTACAAAATATAGCTAACCAGTTCAAAAGCACTGAAATGTCAAAGAAACAATAAAGCAGCAACACTATAATATAACACTGCTTCTTCTGCACACCAAAACTACATATACACATATGCATTGTAATTGAAGTACTTCTAGTTACAACACTCTTACGAACAAACAATTAGCGGTGTTTTACATCCCAAAGGTATTTCTCAATTCTTCAGTGGGCACATCAAGATGAACACGCATGTGCATTTCCCTGGGGACAAATAGCAGTGACACATAATTGTGCTGCTGCTACTTGTCCCCGGGGAACATCCCTAAACATGTGCTCTGGCACATGGCAAATTCCCCAGGTGGGGTAAGGGAGGCTGGGGTCAGCACCTGGGCTGGCCCCAGCAGCCTTACCTGGGGTCCTGGGGGCTGCGGCACTGGCAATCTGGGCACACATAGCCTGGCCAGCAGCTGCAGCATGGCTCTGGCCAGCCAGGCTCTGGTTTCAGGTGGTGCGTGCTGTAGCTAGGTACACTGCTCAGCTTTTTTTTCTGCTTTTTTATTTAGACACCAGGATTTCCCAGTATCTAATTTTAGCTCTGCGCTGAAAATATGCAGCATGGAGACACTTTTCATGTGTGTTGTGTGCATTTTGCAGTGCCTCAAAAGGCTTTGAGGCACTGAAAACTACACGTTCCTGTTCATGTGGACATGGCCAGTATGTCTTTTAAAATCTGTTATAACTTTTTTGGTTGTTGATTTTTTTCCCCATTCTTAGGCAAGAGTGTGATCATTTATTCCTGAAATTCACTACCATGCATTGGTCCCCTAACAGCAAGCATTAAATTATTAGAATTTTTAATAAATTTTCTGAAGCTCCCAGTGACAGCCTTTTCACAATTCCTAAAATCTCTAGGATAATTAATGTCCACTTGGATTTGTTTAACTGAATGAAAAACAGCCTTGAATGGTCAATGCAGAAAGGTCATCATCAGACACAACTGTAATGCCATCACAAATGTTTTCCATGGCATCGGGAATGGTCAGCTCTTATATAAATGCATGCATTTAATAAGTGAGAAAAGCAAGGAGATTGTGGAGACAGATGCCTTCTCAAACTGCCTCACAGTTTAATGATTGTCTCTGCTGAGAAACTGATTCAGACTGGTAGGCCTGACACAACCCATGAAATATTTTGTTCAACATTGTTTCCTCCCTTAAGTTTTCCCCCCAGATAGACTATCTTCTCCTAGACATCCTATATGCATACAGAATTTGAATAGCTGTCAAAGTCACTGCTTGTTCTGATGCTATCTAAGAATCATGGCACTTATACATGTGCTCTGGGGTGGTGGGTGGATTTTAGAGCAACGTTTGGGAGCTGCTCTAATTAAAACGTCTGCAGCGTCTCGTATATTCAGCGTCCCATGTTTCAAAATGGCGGTGGGGGCACTTTAACAAAAGCAATAGTGGCTAAATTGTATTTTTAAAAAGGGCTTGTTTGTACTTAGAAAGAGTGTCTAGTCTTTTAATGTATCGTGGATGTATTCTGTATTAGGAGTATCTGTTTCTACAGTTGTAGACAGTTTTATTCCCATTGGATTTGTTCCTTATTGTACTTTCTCTGCTAGTCACAATCCTTTCTTGAATTTTATAATGTAAACAAATAGATTCAGTTTTAGGGGCAGCATTTACTTTGGGAAATGCTAGAAATTAGGTAGCCATACCAGGGAATGCACCTATCTTGATAGCTGCCTGTGATTGATCAAAGTAATTGCCAACACTTTAATAGACATTGGGGTAATATGGGTCTATATAACTATAGAAATGTGTATTAAGACTAAGTATCCACTCTGGATTTTCAGACTTGTGAAAAATAAAACACGTGTTTTTGTTAATTTTACCACAAACTTTACCAGTTTTTTACCAGCAAATTCATGTGGTTTTTATGCAAACCAACATGGATTTCTTCTTCTTTGTTTTGTGAGTAGATTCTTCAACAAAACTGCACTTGTAAACTTAAGAGTGTAGACACCCTATCACTGGTCTCCTCCTCCTCAAGGAAGTTCTAGATGCAGTGAACAGATTGAAATATATATTTCCTCCACTGGTATTTTACATTTGGATACATTTTCCATTTTTCCATTTTTGATTATGGGAATACTCAGAAAGGTTTTGTGGAAGTCTACTTTTTGTTAATGTTATGTTTGAGCAACAATCTCTACAACTTCCAGTCCTTTTGGAATACACATAGCAATAAACGTCTGATTAAAGACTTTAAACTAGGGCAAATCAAAAACAGACTTTCTGATTAGAAAAACCAAACAGAAATGAGATAGTCTCTGCAATATTCTGGACCTCTAATATCTTATTCAGTTCTCTTATCTGAGACCAAAACACATAGGAAGGTAGGAACACCGGATTTAACTCAGTAATTCCTATATCACCTCTGTCAGGCAGGAGGTCAGACTAGATGCTTATAATAATTCTTTCTGGCCTTAGATCAATTAACCTATGAAGACCCTACGTATTTATATTATATGATGAGGAAGATTCTATTTTATACACATTAAATTGATAGTTCTTTATCATCTAATTTTTACTTTCTTAGGATTTAAAGAATGGTGATCTTAGGTTTTTTTGCATCACCCTTTTAAAGCCCTGTTCAGAATCATTCTGCTGTGATTGGCTCTTGGATTCTTGGAATTCATTAATATTACTTACAGTCTTTGTTCATTGTTGCTGCTACAACAGAAGATGGACTCTCAGTGCTCAGTAAAATGAGGCGTTTCTATGGAAAAATCATTATTGTCAGCTAAGAACTGTTCTTTCAGCTTCTTTCTATAAATTGAAATATGAGTGGGGGCATTGAGGAATCAACAACTTTGGACTGAAGAAGGCAGAAAAGAGACAGTTTTCATTGTCTTAGCCTCTATACACTTTTCTGAGAAGTAAATGACTGATCTATTGTGCTTACTCTTTTTAATGGAAGTTTTAGTCATGCACTGCTATGAATACACGAAGATTTCCTAAAACCCCAAACATTATGACAAAAAGATTCCTTAGCTTTTTTAAAAGTCCTTGCTTGGTGGATTTATATTACAACTTCCTCTTTTTTACAAAATTCTATTTTTTTGTGTTCAATTATGTAAAACCCACCATTAGAAAGTGGACCTAAACTACTACTTTGAAAGGATAACTGGCCTAACGGATAGAAGGAAAGTAGGGGCAGATTTGTAGAGAAGTGCAGAAGGTGCAGCCATGCAGTATACACACAGGAGCTCTTTAAGCTCCCTTGCTTGCCAGTGTGGCTGCTGCTAGAGCCCACATCGGTGTGGCTCTGGAACTCAAGGGTGAATGCCATCACGGCTCAACCCCCTCCTTGCTCACCACTAAATTCAGCACCAAGGGAAGAGGAGTCCATGACAGCAATTATACTGGAAAACAGCACCAATGTAGTCTCTGGCAGCAGCTGTGGTAGAAAGCTGGTGAGCTCAGAGAACTTATTGCACATATGCTACTGTACAAAGACAAAGTGGGGTATGGCTGCATTCTCATACATCCCCCTTGATCCACTCAGGAAGTAATAGATATGGCCTATATTAGAAAAAAAATAGGCATAGTCCTGCATAACATTCTCAGAAGCAAATTAGCGAAAAAGTATAGATTAAATTATAATCATAGAGTCATAGAGAAGTAGGGCTGGAAGGGAACTTCATTTGTCATCTAGTCCAGCCCCTTGCCTAAGTCAGGATCATCACTATCCAAGTCATCCTATACCAAGCCATTGTCTAACCTCTTAGCAAAACTACAGTCAATCTTGCCACACATTAGACATAACACTCTAACCTGCCACAGGTAAAGTAGGGGGACCATGGCAGTCCACTTCCTGCTTTTGTTGTTAATATACACTCAAGAGATCCCAGGAAGAAGGCCATACCCCTACCCACATTACAAAGGAAGGTAAACCCCCCACAGTCCATACCAATCTAACCATAGGGTAAACTTCCTAACCCCTAATATGATGATCAGCATGGGCAACTGGTGCTTCCTGAGTCAGGGAGGGCACTTGCCTCCACAGTGGCCAGTCAGCGACAGGGGGGTGGGCAGGTCCCCTTTGACCGATCGCACCAAACTAGAACTGGCAATGGCACACCGCTGGCACTTCTGGATGGGCAAAATTGGCCCTGGAGAGACCGTGGGGATTGCTTCTCCTGGCGCCCCCACTTCCCAGCTGGTGCTCTCATGGGGAGGCACCAGCCTTCTCACCTGTCCCCCCTGCTTGGGAATGGTGGCTGTCAGGGGATGCACTAGTGCTCTCTGGGGGGTGCAAGTGTACCTCCGTGCATCCCCTACACATCACCACTGATGATCAGTCTGACTCTGAGTGGAGGTGCAAGATCCTCTAGCCAGAAAACTTTGGGTTTAAGTCCCATCAGGAGCATTGGCACACCCCAGTCAAAACCCCCAGGCTTGGCTGCGGCCAACATCCAATGCCTCTGAGGAAGGCTTAAAAAAATACCCCAATGCATGTAGTAGGGCACAAGGGAGGTGGAGGGGGGGAGGGATGGAATTCCTTCCCAGCCCTGTGTGGTAGCCAGAAAAGTTCAGAAGCATAGGATATAGTCATAGTAGATCATAGGCATAGCTAGTGGCTGTCCAGCTTTTTCTTAAACATGTCCAGTGATAGAGAGTCCACAACTTTCCTGTGCAGTCTGTTTCACAGCCTCACTCTTCCAACAGTGACAGGTTATTTTCCCTGAAATTCTATCTGAACCTACTTTGCTGCAACTTGAAGCCATTGGTCTGCAGCCATTCTGCTTTCACTGCGAGAGAGAAAAGGTGTTTTCCCTGTTTTCTCTGGCAGCCCTTCAAGTATTTGAAGACTTCTGTATGTCCCCTCTTAAGTGCCTTTTTCACAAGCCGGACATGCCTACCTCTTTCAGTTTCTCCTTGTATGACTTGCTTTCCAAGCCCTTTATCATATTTGTCTCTTGCCTCTGGACCCTCTCTAACTTCTCCACATTCTTTTTAATATGTGGATGAAGCCTAACCAGTGCCAAATAGAGAGGCACTATCACCTCTTGTGTCTTGCACCTGACACTTCTATTATGCACCCCAAAACTACATTTGCCTTTTGTGCAGCTGCATCACACTACAAACTCATATTGACACTGATCTACCAAGATTCCTAGATCCTTCTCCATAGGGCTGCCATCCAGCCAGGTGTCACCCATTTATATTTTTAATTATTCTTCCTGAAGTATAGTAGCATGCATTAGTATAAGGCTGGTATGAAGGTGGTTGAAAATCTGAACTCAGAAGATAATTACCACTATGTCTCTGTCTGACTGGGAGAACATATAGAATGAGGTCCTTCAGGATTCCCAACTGGTTCTGGATCTATTAATTATTATTAATCATTAACTGTCAGGAGGGGAGGTAACTAGAACCTGGATTGCTCATTACCTAGGCAAGGTCCTCTAATCATGGGGATATTGGGCCAACATTTAGGAAGGCCATTTTCCTCCCTGTATAGTTGCTGGTTGTGGGTTTTTTCCAACCAATGTTTCAGGGACCTACACAGGGTTACATGTGGACCTGGACAATTCTATTCTGTCCTGGAGCCTACACAGGTGGAGCAGAGCCCTCTGAGCATACTCTGGAGGCTCACACATGGAGAACATAGCTACACAGCTGTAAACCAATGCTAAAATCTACATAGGCATCAGAAATAGGGTTTGGCCTTACACTTACAAAATTTCCAGTGACACCAAAGTGAAAGAGATTGCAAGCATTTGGAAGACAGGATTATCATTCAAAATAATCTTTATAAGTTGGTGAAATGGTTTAAAATAAGCAAGATGAAATTCAGTTATGATAATTAGTAAGTATCATATTAATGAAGGAACAATTAAATATAAAAATACAAAATTGGGAATATCTGTTGAAGCTATATTATTGCAGAAAATGATTGGGGAAGGGGACAGAATACAGTGGGCCACAAATTGAATATAAGTCTGAAATGTAATGTTGTTGCTAATAAGACAAATGTTATTGTAGCTTGTATTACTAGGAGTGTCATCATAAGACAAAGGAGGTAATTATTCCACTGTGCTCAGCATTGGTGAGGCCTCAGTTGGAGTTTCATATTCAGTTTTGGGAAATCCATTTTCAGAAAGGTGTAGACAAATTGGGGAGAGTACAGAGAAGGAAAATAAGAATGATAAGAAGTTTAGAAAGCAAAACTTCGAAAGTTTTTAAAAATACTTTAGGGAAACTCAGGGCATACTTGAATACACCTCAAGCCGGTTGGACTTTATGCACTCATGAGGTCCCATCCAGCTCAACATTTTTATGATTCTATTATTGTGTAATTAAATATAATGATGAAGTATGCCATCCCTTCCTACATAAAAATGCACAGAAGAGGAAAAATTCTGTTGAATACTCCAAAAGCTTTTTTGTTCATGCATATCATTTCTTTGATGAGGTAGGGCTGGCTATGGTGCAAAACTGGCCATGAATATGGACTGCTCTCAAGCAATTATCCATGGAATATAGTAATGGCGATAAAACTTAGTATTTAATGAAGGCATTTCTTAGACATATGCTATAACAGTATTAACTAATGATGCTCATTAAAACTGGGTCTAAACCCCATGAACTAGTGTTACATATGGATAAAGTACATTTGACTGTGCACCTATTTGACTACCCCCAAATTCAAAATAGCAGTATAGCTGGCTTCTGTACCATGCTGCCACTTCCCCTCATCCCATGTTCATATAATTTTTCTGCCCAAGTAGGCTTTTTGTGGTGTGCAAGGGAATTATATCTCAGATTGAGTATTTCTGATGCATAGTTCATCACATTACAGTTCTCTTTACAGGAAACACTCTCTATATAACAGATGGTCTCTAAGTACTACCTTTTTTTCTGAAGGTGACATGCCTGCTTTGTCTTGCAGCTCTGAGAGGTATGTGTTTCAGAGGAGCTTGTAGTGGCTGTGCAGTAGTAAAAATAATGCTGCATAGCTGCCCCTCTACAGCTTGCCAAGCTACATTTAATTCCATCTGCTCTGCTCTGCAACACACAGTGGAGAGGAACATATGTCTAGTGTAACTAAGTTGTTCTGTGACATTAACATTCCTTATTGAAAGGATACAGATATACTGCATTTACCTGAATCCAAGACAACTTTGAATTTAAGACGACCCTCTGATAATTAGGTTGTATACATGGAGAATGCTAATTATATAATTATATTATAATATAATTATAATTATATATAATTTTCCATGTATACAATATAATTTTAGAGTATCATCTTAAATTCATTCCCCCTGTAGGGAAAGCAGCAATGAGGACCAGGTGGCCAGACCTTTACTCTTTGCTCCCACCCCACCTGTTCAGCCTGGTGCCTGCTCCCCTACTCCCTGCCCCTGCCACCTGCCCCCACCACTTACCTTCTGGGCACTTCTGGCTGTGGCTTCAGGACAGTCATCGGTAGCAGCCACAACTCGGGTCCAGCCTGGTCAGAAAAAAGCAGAAGCAGAAACTTCAGTCCTAGTTGGGTTGAGGTTGGAGCTAGGCCTGGAGCCGGGGTTGGAGCTGGAAGTAAGCAGCAGGGAAGGGAAGGCTGGGGAGGGGAGGGCAGGCAACATGGATTTGATAAATATAATATTGTATAAATTTAGGAACCAATTCTGTTATCTGTATTAGTACAATTAGTCTCTTCAAAATCTGTGAGACTGTTTATGTGAGGAAAGAAAGCAATCTATATCTAAAAACTTCTGATACATTAAATGTGGTATTTTTTTCTTAAATGTTGCCTTATTAACTACTAGTGTATGAAATTTGATTTTTAAAACTTTGATTTTAAAAACTATTATTAATTTAAAAAACATGTGATTCCAGAAATGTATTTAGCGAAGAGGCAAGAATTTTTATGGGATATCTTTTATTGGACCAACTATATAGTTGAAGTAGTTGGTGCAGTAAAACATAATACCCATAAAAACTAGGGGTGTGCGAAGCCGGCTGTATTTGATTTGGATTCAGTTTTGGCCCAATTCGGGGGACAGTGATTTGATTCGTTGATTCAAATTACTGTCCTGATTCAATTCAGCTGAATCTGAATCTGAAGATTCGATTCTGATTTGGAGAATCAGCCATTCGGCCATAGACACAGCTTTAAATGTTTTTCTCTACCTACCTTGAGGTACCAGGTGCAGCTCATAAATGCTGAGATGGTGGGGTGGATGGAGCATCCCACAGGAGTGTGGGGGTACCCCCTGCGTGCTCGGCAGCCAACCTGAAAGTCGACCGGTAGTATTTCCAGTCCACTTCCAGGTCCACTGCTGAGCACGTAGTGGACCCCCCCACACACCCCTGGCTTGGCAATTGACCACAGGGGTCCCCAGGTGCCCCCCCCACCCAGACCGAAGAGGCTCCAGTCGCTGAGCCAGGGGGTAGAGAGGGGTGTCTCCCACATGCTCCGCAGTGGACCTGAAAGTGGACTGGAAGTGCTTCTGGTCCACTTCTGGATATGCCGTTGAGTGCGCTGGGTCCCCCCCTGCACTCCTGTGGGATACTCCATCTGCCCCACCATCTCAGCGTTCATGAGCTGCCTGGTACCTTGAGATATTTAGAAAAAACATATAAAGCTGTGTCTATGTCCAAATCATTGAATCTCTCCAAATCTCTCTGAATTGAATCAGAGGCTTCTGATTCAATTCAGAGAGATTAATAGGTCTCCTGATTTGCTTCCAATTCAGAGATCTGGCTGCCGAATTGAGCTGAATCTCCACCGTATTGAATCAGTAAGCGAAGCTTCACACAGCCCTAATAAAAACTCTTGTTTCTCACATGTTTCCTGTGCCATCATGTCGACAACATCACTTCTATATTATCAAAACTGTGCATATCTCATAAATGAAAAATAAGTGAATTCAGTTTGCAAATATGTTAATCTGGGAAGCCTGTCAATATTTCCATCATAAGCCCCTTATGTGGAGTTTAATAACTGTGAGGTAAAATTTGAAGCAGATTAAAACTGACTGTTCTATGAAAAAGGAGTCATTCTTTCTAAAATAAGAAGTTTTACATGGTAAGATGTTTCCATTTAAATTGCATAGGCATTCCATTTAAAATGCACCTTAGGCATTCCTACCATGTCTTGGTAAACTTGGCTTTTTCACAGTAATTTGCATCAGCCATCTTTCCTGGAGTTAATTATTTGCCACCAAGCTTAGGCTGCATAAGTTTAGATAGTTTCTTTTAAAAACTGAAGTGCTGTGGGTACCTCGCATGCCTAAGAAAGTTTCAAAATAATTTTAAAAGTAGAGAGTTGCCTCCTTAATAGTAACAGAAACCCAAAGAGGATGGTGCCAATTTTTATGCAATGCAGAACATCCCAGAGATATGTTTCTATAGTTTGAGCTATCAAGGGAAATGGCCACTAGACATATGTACTGTATAGATCCATTGACCCTCAACAACGTTTCTTCATGCATTAAGCCCACATATGCTAGCAGTGCTGAGAATTTCATCCATTATCCCAGTGATTTTGTGTTTATTGTGAACAATGCTCACATTTAAGGGCCAAATTGGACTTCTGGTCTGTAAATTAATTCAAAGTTGCACTTACTAATCGCAAAACAAATTGATTTGTTCTTGTTGTATACTGTCCTTTTGCAATAATTATTTCATGAAGTGCCAGTCTACGCTCTGTTCTATAGTATTACACTGATAGTGGAATTTCTTCGTGTATACTCAATAGCACATTTTAAACTATGGTTTTAACATTGGAAGGTATGTGGGCAACCATAATAAAGGTTTCAAAACAAATTAAGCTCATTTCCAGGCTTTCAAGCTCATTTTATATATATCTATATAGATATAGATGTAGATATATGGCATCTTTCCAAGGCAAGTAGGTTCAGAAAATTTGAACTAATTCCATTCAGTTTTTTTGAACTTAGCAATTGTAATTTCTTTACCTTTCTTTTCCCATTAAAAAAAATCTAGTCACATTTCTTTAGGCAAGTTTTTGAGATTTTGAGCTCAAGCAGTGACAGGTCATGATTGTTCTGGTTCCCTCAGCTCCCATACATACAGTATTGTATCCTCCCCTCTCTCTTTTTTCATTAGTGTATAGGACATGGTGTGTAACTGCAGATTAATTTTATGCAAGATATATAAAAGAAATATAATGAGGTGCATGGCATACATAGAGGTGAAGTTTATTTGAGGACAGATACAGGGAATGTACAGGGTGGAAGGAAGGAAAAGTAGGCTGTATGCTGGGGCCATTATGCTTGGCTGTGATAATGCCAAATAGCTATAAACTCAGTTTAACTAGTAAGTATGCTATGGCTGCTTTGTTCTTCTCTGGAGTGCAGTAAAATAGCCAGAGCATACCGATGAATTTGGCTGTAAAAGGTAAACTAAAACAGATTAATTAAAGTTGATAATGCTTATCTTCTTGTCATCAGAAGTATCACTTAGTAGCACAGATGGTTTTTGGGGGTGGGGGGTGTTTTGCATTTTTCTATATTTGTGTTTTAATGCAGAGGAAAAGTGGGGGAATCCCAGACAAAGCTATATTCAGATACTGGAGGGAATGCATCAATAATTAGAATAAATTATTGTGTGCATTAGAGTATTGTTGCACTTACCTGTAAAATAAGCACTATCCTATAATTTCAGGAAAGTTATATTTTAAATGAGCTTATATCCAAAAACCTAAATTAAAGTACAATTACAGCACATAAACAGATTTAGGATTACCCTACACTGACAGTATGGGAAAGAAAATGAGTCTTTAAGAATGTGTGTACTGAGTGAACTAGAAGCACTAAAATGCCTTGATGATAATTGCAGAAGGCAGGGCCAGGGTGATACCTTATAGACTAACTCATTCAGAGAGGCACACATTTATTGACAGGTGGCTGTAAACAAGCAGAATTAGAAGTGGTTGGATGCTTTCACTCCCTACTTAATCTATTTGAGTTTATTCTAAGCTGCCATTAACTTCAAATGTCCTGTGTTTCCTATGAAATAAGTACAACATTCAAGTACTTTGTTTAATCCATGATTACTGATAAGTAACCCAAACTTTAACACCTTCTTAAAAGTCTGAGAATATAGTTATATATCTATATTGAACTGCCAGTGACTAGTACATATGAAGTTCTTTGTGTTAATAGTAAGTGATTGTTTATGCATTCTTTATGTGTCTTTATGTATATGTTCATTTATGCTTGCACAACATAACATTTCCAACAGGAATTTCAAGTAAGTTAGATCTCTGATCAAACCGAGAGACTTATCTGAACTGGTTTCCAATAACTTATACCGGGTTATGTGTGATTTCTGTCCCTAACCACAAAGGCAAGTTTGTTAATTAGAGTTAGGCACCTAACTGTCCCTTGTGCTTTTGAAAATCTCCTTCACAATATTTCAGTAAACTCACAGTTTTAAGTTGCCTTAAAGAGGAATTTAACCTGTTTTAATTAAGACAATGTAAGCACCAATTAAAAGCCTAGAAATGACTTAACAATGCTGTTAAATATATGGAGCCAAATGCTGCTTTCAGACCATTGTAAAAGCCCTGAAGTTCCTCTAATTTACATTAATATAAATAACTTCAGAGTTTGGCCCACGGTTGATAAAAATAGACTCTTACCTCTAAACTTTCTGCAAGCTGAGCAGAGGCAATTACTGCATAGCCACTTTCCCCAGAATAGAGATTTAATTTTTTTCTGATTTCCAGGAATATGGAAAGAGAGAGAGGCAAGAGAGAAACAGTGCAAGAGAGGAGAGAGGAATTTGGTTGACAAGCATGCGAATTAAGACTACAGCCTTTAGCACAGAAGAGAAACCGGCAAATAAGCTCAAGACAGTTAGATCCCTTAACAATAGCCAGAGACTGCACTGTCCACATGAGGCGTGTCCCCATGAGCAGGAACGTGTGTTTCCCCAGGGACAGATAGCAGCAGCATGTATTTGTGCTGCTGCAAGTTGTCCTCCGGCAAGCCCCTACACATGTATTCTGGCATGTAGCAGATTGCCCCAGGTGGGGTATGGGAGGCTAGGGTTAGCACCGGGACTGGCCCCAGCAGCCTTACTTGGGGTTTTGGGTGCCTCCCAAGGCTGCAGCAGTAGTAATCTGGGTGCACAGAGCCTGGCTGGCAGCTGGAGCTTGCTCTAGCCAGGCTCCAGTTTGAGGCAGCACATGCAGTGTGCTGCTTTTTCTGGTGTTTTTTTTGACACTGTGATCTTCTGGTGTTAAAAAAAAAATCTGTCATACTGCAAATTAGCAGTGTGGCAAACACATACATGTGTGATACATGCAGTTTGCAGCACCGCAGATGGGTTTGTGGTGCTGCAAATTGCACACACACACTCATAAGGGACAAGGCCCGAGATGCATAGCATGCTGTCTGCTGAATACTGTTTTTCTTCCTCCTATTGGTACAAATAAACTTGGAATAAACTTAAACTAGAGTTAGGCTTACCATATTATTTTCACACATAGTTGTGTGCATTGGAGGTTAATCAGAATAAGCAGAGTATCCCTTGCCTTCTCTGTTTTAGGTCAATATCTTATGATCTTTGGTTACCGCTCTAAGCTGACTAAGCATAACTTAACTATAAATTTTCACTGTCCACTGCCAAATGTCACCCTTCTCTGCTGTTTATATGCTATTTTATGTGTAAACCAAAGACAAACAGATTTGCAGAACATTCACAATAGTAAAATTTGGGGGTTGGGTTAAGTTTCTCTGTTTAATAGTTACTCTTGTACTATATTATTGAAAGCAGTTGTGAGGTAAACAGCTTCAAAAATATAGCACAAAAGTAAAACAAACTACTTAGAAGAAGAGCCTATTTCTTAACAAAAATGTATTGTTAATTTTCAAAAGGACAGGAAAATATCCATCACATTCTTAATGAAATTTAGGACACTTCGTTACTTGAGAAAGCAAGAACAGCAATAAAGGAATCTTTAGTTAAAGAAAGTCAAACTTTATTTCTAAAGAATACATTAACAACTAAAGCCCAAATTGTCCCCCCACTAGGTTATTTTACCAGAGGGGAAACCAAAAAATTAGACTTAAAAATGTTGCTTTTCAAAAAAGTGGAAAAAGGATTCAGGCTTCCAGACCTAAATCTGTTGGGGGCCAAATGTTTCTATCCAGCATCCTCTTTTATATGGCCTTCTGCTGTACAGAAGCAAGGTTTTTGCAGGTGCCAGGTTCCTATGCACTTTACAGTGGCTGTTAAAAACCACCTCCCACAAGAGTACGTTTATGATATGAAATTAATAGCAGAAGCATCAGCATTAGCTTCTAAAATTTTTACTGTATTAGTGGGGAGATAATACCGCAGAGAACGGTTGTTTTCCATACATTAGAAATATGGTCTTTGTAGAGGCATTGCTGAACATATCCCAACTTCCATATCTCCAAATTAGGTTCTAGAGGATTCTTCTTTTATTCATTTGAAAAATGAAGACTAGTATAAAACCCATAATTCTTCATGCTTTAGTTAAATATTCATCTATTTAGCTTTGCTCTGGAATGATTATGGGAATGTAGCTTGGGTGCCAAAAGCAATAGAAGATAGTGCATTTGATATTTCAAATTAGAACCTGCGATCAACTTGGATGATATCCCTGGAAAGCCTATTGAAATATTATTTCTGAATGACTGACAGAAAATATTCACTGTTGGTCCAAGACTATATGGGAGTCTAACTAAAAGTCAAAATAATATATATATTTATCTGACCACTTGAGCTGTTATACATTAGGATAATTAAATACCAAAGGATGATTCAATTTAAAACTAACCTCTGTATAAGTTATCTGTAGTTTGCATAGTGTTAATCTTTAGTAAATGTTATCATTTGGTTGTTTGAAATCATTCATGATCTCATTAAATCAAACTTATTAAATCTAAGACAGTTCTTGTATATTCATTAAATAGGATAGATTCTTAAACAGCTGTTAATCCTTGGCAAATATGTTTAAGAATCAATTGGCATTTAATAAACATACAGTAACAATCTTATTAAATCAAAATAAATATGTGTTTAAGACACTTGGGCCCTTGTCCTGTCCTATTACACTCATCATTGCTGAGTAGGTATAAATATTGCATTAGAGTTGAGGCTTGTCTTAAAGTGACTGGACATTTCAAATTTCCTAAAATAGTTCTGCATTTCAGGGCTGTATCCATTGTCCTCAAAAAGACTCTCAAATGCAATTTTTGTCACAAATTTGGAAAATTAATCTTATATTGGCTGAATCCTCCCACTTAAATGTTCCTATGCTGCTGGGCAGTGGCTGTGTCTACACAAGACGCTGACTGAGCAGTTCTTACTGTGCAGTCATTTAGCACTTGCATACCTAAGTATTAAACAACCATGCAGTAGTGTCCCCACATGGCTTCCTGGTGATGCTGACTGTGCAGTAGTAATGAGCTACTGTGCAGGAAGTGTCTCGTGTAGACACAGCCAGTGTGTCATAAGGCATCTGCTGAAAACCTGTATTATTCTTCCAGTTAGTCATGTGCAGCAAAGCATAAAGCTGCTACTCTGCTTCCCATTTGAGCTACTTCTTGAACTGGAAGCCATACAGATGTCTATATACAGTGTAGCACCTGGATGAATTAGACCTGCCCCCAATTAGGTCTCACTGGACACATGTATAAATGCCTCTTTTAACACTTTTAGCCTAAAATCCTACCTTTAATGCATATTAAGGGCATGTGTCTACATATGTGGGCCCTTAATGCACCTTAAAAATGATGATTTAAGGCTATGTGAGCCTAAATTTGATACCTGATTAAAGCAGGTATCAGATTTAGGCGCAAATAGCTAAATTGCACTAATGCATGTGCAGATGGACTGATGTGCATTAATGCAGTGTGCAGTAATGGGCAGACACTGCATTAATGCTCATTAGTGTGTCTGCACATGCGCTAATGTGACTTAGTTATTCGTGCCTAAATTTAATGCACCTTAATGTGCATTAGCACATCCATGTTTAAACATGTGCCTAAATTGCCTTAATGCGCCTTAAGCAAAGGTGCATTAAGTTTAGGCACACGTACATACATGTGTAGATATGTCTGCTTGATACCACAATAGTACAGAGGGAGAAAGATTCAGAAGTAGTATAGACTTATATATACTGGCATTTGGAAGTCTCTACTAAGTCTCAGATCTGTGCAGTTTTGAATACTGTATCCCAGGTTATGGTACTCAGAGCAGGTTACTTGGCTTATCTATAGTGATTTTTTATCTATATAAAAATAATTTAGCAGTGCCGAAGCGCACACAAACAAAAAATCACAACTTTGGGTTGTGACATCCCCCCTTGCTGAGAGCATAGCTAAATTATGCTATACACTCATATCTAGAGCCTTGTCGTGAGTCGTCAAACGAACAGATAAGCAAATAAACAAATAAAAAAACATAAAATTCGCTGTCCTGGGCTTGAGTTACATAATAATCAAGAAACAATAATCAACACAAACACATAATCTGATTCATAACAAAACTGTACAATCAGAGCTTCAGTGGGCATCATGGCGAAGTCGTATGTCAGGCCCTCACTTCTTTCGGTGATGTCATCCCTCTCAGGGCTTCTCTTCGCCACTCACTCTGGATTCCGGATCTGTAAACAGAAAACTTCTAAAAAAAATAGATTAGCGATCTTATTCAATAGACTTAAACAATTTTTATGGCTCATATTCTCAATTGGATGAAATTGTTGAGGATCCATCATCTGGCTCTTCTAAATAACGAAAACCTAACTCATAGGCCAATTGCCATTGGCCTGCGCCTCCTAAAATCCGAAGCTGCCGGTTGTTGAGTCCAGAACGCTGTAGGAGAAATCCAAACATGCATCGCTCCTCTAGGGTTCTCGGTGGCAGTGGTGGAAAATCGGATTCACGATGTTTGGTGCCTTGAAGTTCGGTCGGGTGTCGACAGTCCCGATCAAGAGATGATTTTGGCTCCATCAGGATACGCAGTCGTGACAACTGACAAAGAAGATTGCTTACAG
>NW_005842338.1:1239373-1254828 GCF_000455745.1 Alligator sinensis | reverse complement strand
TTCTTTGCCCCGGAGTTATTGAAGCTCCGCGGGTTCGGTAGTTTCTTTGCCCCGGAGTTATTGAAACTCCGCGGGTTTGATAGTTTCTCGTACAGGAAGGGATACGTCTAGGAATTTATCGGCGACGGGGAGAGGCTAGAGGCTGTTCGTTCTTTTCCCCGGAGTTGTTGAAGCTCCGCGGGTTCAGTTATCAGGCCTCTATTGCCTTTTAAGAAAAGCGTTGGGTCCGTAAGGATCCGCAGCGCTTAGAGATCTTCACGCTCTCCCTCTCGAACTCCAATTGCTCTCTCTCCAACTTGGGCGGAAACCACCCAAGCTCTTTATACGGCTAGCAAGCCAATCGTTAGCCACCACGTGTGCATTTATTAGAATCGGCCATAAATGTGGCACGAATCTTCATACAAATGGTGGGAACTCCTTTGCACCGTGCATTTCCTGGATGCAAAAGAAATGCACCATGCAAAGAAAGCTACAAATTTGGGGGAATACTCGGTTGCACCGGGGTTCTCCTCTGCAGCAGAAAACTCCACTGTGCAAAGAAGCTGCAATTTAGCGGGAAAATAATTTAGCAGTGCCGAAGCACACACAAACAAAAAATCACAACTTTGGGTTGTGACAGTAACCAACTGGCACAGATGACATTTCATGCATATAAGAAGAACAGGTAGTTTATGAATTTGGCTACCTTCTTGTTAAACACAGTTTAGTTTTTTAAAAACAAAAAATAAATTAAGCATACTATTTAAGTAAATATTTTATTTAAAATAAGTTGCTTGGCTAAGGGAGGGTAGATTTACCCTGTAAGAAAATAAGACTTGAAAATCTGAACTTTGAGAATGTCCTTATATCGCTGAAATGAGATATGCACATTTATTTGAATAAGCAGAAAGGTCAAATTTTAAAATGACAGGGAAAGCAGTCTAACCTAGATATCAATCCATTGATTTAGACATTGTAGCAAACATTTTGTCTATTTTGTTGGTGCATTAGAGATTTAGAGTTGTTTAACTTATTCACAGAGAAGGCAGAAGCAGGTGTGACTTAAAACAACTTCTACCTTAGAATCATAGAATTAGGGAAAATTAGGGAAATTAGAGGAATTAGGGAAAAGCAGGGATGGAAGAAACTTCAGTAAGTCATTTAGTCCAACCCTCTGCTCAAGGATCCTCCCTATACAAATTATCCTAGGCACGTGCCTAACCTGCCCTTAAAAAACTTGAAGAAGAACCTTTACACACAATTACCAGGCATAATACTCAAAACATCAACCATTTAACTTGCTGTAGGTAAAATGGGGAAAAAGGGCTCATGAGATCCAAGGAAAAGGACTGTGCTCCCCAGGCAGAGAAAGTCAGAAATCCTGACAGTTGATGCCAGCCTGACCATGGGGGTAAATTTCCTTCCTGATCCCAAACATGGACGCAAGAAACCTCTAGCCAGAAGCTGCTGGGTTTTTTAAGACCCAGCAAGAGAATCAGCACACCCATCAGCACACAGGAATATCAAGCCCTGGCTGTGGCCAACACTCAGTGCTTTTGCCAAAGGTGGAAAAAAAATCCAAGTACCAGCTGCAAATTGGAGGGAAAAAAATCCTTCCTTGTCCCACATGGCAACCAGCAAAGCCCAGAAGCATGGAATAACCCTCTACTTTGCACTGCAAATTGGGATCATAACTCCACATATCACACACCCTGACTGGAAAGCCAGCACTCTCTTTTTATTATTGTATCCCTGCTCCATTAATCTTCTTTCATAACCAAGCCAGGTGTGGAGCTCTGCTCCATTCTTCTGCAACTGAGGGTGGCTCTGTCCTCTGAGTAATGCCCTAAGAGGTCCTTTGCGGGTATTCATGAGTATGTGTCTCCTGCCTTTTCAACTGTTGCTTTTCACAACATGCTCCAGGCACTGCTCCTCATTCCTAGTTGTGTGTCTGTTTTTTTTTCCCTAGAATTTCCTGATATCAAATCTAAACTTGCTTTTCTGGAATTTAAAGCTTTGTGTCCTGCCCTCTGCAGGAAGGGAGAAAAGTTGTTCTTCTTTATGATAACCCTTCAGATGTTTAGAGACTTCTATCATGTTTCCTCTTAATTCTCTTTTCTGCAAGCAAAACATGCTTAATTCTCTCAGCCTCTCCTCCTATCGCTTACCTTCCAAACCCTTAACTTTGACATACCTTAACCTTTGTAGTGTTGCATAACTTCTGGCTTGTGCTAATTATGCTTTCTCATACACAGATGCAAGAGGTGTAACAATTTGAAGTCCTAGAATCAAAGAAAAATAGGGTTAGAAGAGACCTCAAGAGGTCATGTAGTCCATCCCAAAGTAGGACCCTGCTCAAAGTAGGACCCTTTGAGCCCCTGCTGCCCTTTGAGCCCCTGCTCAAAGTAGAACCACCCCCAGCTATATGATCTCAGCCAAGGCTTTGTCTAGCTGGGTCTTAAAAATGATATGATATAAGCTGATACTGTAAATATGTTACATCTGTATAAATCCATAAAAGTACAAGTGTAACAGAACTCCTGCAACTTTAAAACTAGTTCATTACATTTTATATTTAGAGCAACTTAGCTCACTGGCATTGCTACTGAATCTTGCAAATATAACAGGAAGATCATAACAACTAATGTGTAATCCTGAATGGCAGCTCCCCTTTCCTGTCAAAGTTGTTAAAGAATATGTTTGTTCATAGACTTACATATAGCCTTACAGTGAAATTACACATTTCAATTAGATCACATTAAGGCACTTAAAACGTGAGCATTCATATGGTCAGAAGCATTAACAAGTGCAAAAAGCATCTTGAAATTATGACAGTTCAGGCAAGGGTTATCTTTGAGTTGTGCTACCCAGCACAAGTTAGCTTCACTTCAGACTGCTTCAGTATAATAAGCAACCAATTTATGGTCCTTCAGTATCCCAGAAGGCACCACTCCCAGGTGGGCTAGCTATCACCTCAGATTTATACCCTGGAGTGATAGCTGAGCAGCACAGTTGAGTAGAGGGAGGGAAGGGAAAGGGAGAGGAAGGAAGCAGGAAGGGGTGTCTGTGTGCGTTTGTACGTGTGTGTGCATGTGAGTAGCAGCAGTGGCAGTCAGAGGGAAGGAGGGATCGAGCAAGTATGTGTGTGTGTAGCAGTGATAGTGGTGGCAGCTAGAGGAAGGGAGTGTGGGAGAAAGTATATTGGTTTGGTGCCACTAATATTTTGAAATTTTAATATTTGGCTCTTATCATTTATTAAAACATATATTTAATGCTTTACTATAAAAATAAATGAATGAATTTAATACGTTTGCTTTACCATCACTGAGGCTTGAAAACAGCACTGCTGATCAAATTTGAAAAATAAATTAAGTTTCTGTTTAAAATAATTATATCTTAGAAATAGCAATCATGAAAAACTACGGAAAGGAATCTAGGATCATATTTTCTGTGGACATTTAGTATCTTTAACCATTTTTCTAATGTGATTCCTTATAAGCTTGGGGCTCTGTCCAGCATTGCTGTAGTAGAACACAGTGTTTCTTTGAAAGGGGCATGTTGCATGTATATCAGAAAATGTTTTTTTATATTCATAGGCAGTCAAGTTAGTAAGCATCTGGCTTTATGAAAATAAACTGTTGCTTATCTAAACTGCTTTTAATTTTCTGATGTAGATATTTTAATACCTGGTTTAGGCTGAACTAAGCTAGGACTTAAAATAGCTCACTGACATTCAGAAAAATGGATATGAAAGAAAGTGTAATAAAAATTGTCAGCAAGGTGCAGTGTAAGCACTGATTCAGCGACTACCACACTAATTTAAACATTTTATTTAGCATGTGAGATCTACATCTGTGAAAATTAAAAAGTGCATAAAGACACAGACTGTCTGGAAAGCAAGCATCTAAAATCAGGCAGTAATGGTTGAGACCATGATGATAATGTACTACATTGCCATCTTAAAACCCTCTTTTGAACTGAATAGAAAGGAAGCAAAAACTAGTGCTGGTATTACTTCAAATCAGTTACAGAGGTCTTCATAGCTTTTTCAATTACTTGAATTTTATTCCATGATCCTACATTCCAGACAAAAGAGTGAAGTCAGCCCTCTTTCAACATCTCTTTGTGAAAATAATCTTCGATAATTACACCCCTACTTGAAGGCTCAAGCAGTTATCTCTGTCTTTGCTCTGCCTTGTAAGGGGTCCAATATTTCCCAATATTTCTGATGACAATAATCCTCAGTAGCAATCACTACTTATCTCCTTTTAGACCACTGATTTAAAGCTGTATATTTAGTGACTGGTTTATTTCTGTTTTGTATATTTTTCATAAATATCAAGGACAATAATTTTGAATACATGTATTACCATATTTACTCAAATCTAAGATGATCCTAAATTTAAGATAACCCCCCCCAATAATTAGATTCTATACATGGAAAAAATATAAATGTGTTATAATAGTCCATGTATAGAATCCAGTTCCTGGAGGGTTATCTTTAACTTATCCCTTCTACTGCTGCATGGAGTCAGGCAGTGGGAAGGCAGATGGCATGGCGAGGTCAAGCAGCTTGCCCTCTGCTTGTGCCTGCTGCCTGCCACCTCAGCCCCTGCAACCTCTGCTCCCCTTTTCCCCCAGATTCTGCTTCTCACCAGCCTCTGTACCCCACTTCCCCCAGCCTATGCTCCTCCATCCCCCGCAGCCTCTGTTCCCCACTCCTACCAACAATCTCCTCCCCGCCTCTGCTTCCCACTCCCCCACAGGCTGTGCTCCACAATGGCAGGCTCTATCCCCATTGTGGCCTGAGGCATGGAGGATTACCCCACCCCAGCTTCCATAGCACCCATACAAGCTGCTGCTACAGGGCTGAGGTAGGGCCATACTCAGTGCCCCAGACTGCAGCTTGTACAGATTCTGCTGGCACAGAGGAAGGGTAAGGGGCAGGCAAAAGAGAGAGGTAGGCGGGAGCAGAAGCTGCATAGGGGAGATGGGGGAAAGAGGTTGCAGGGATGAGATGGCGGTATGTAAAGGTGGTGATTGAGGACAGGTGAGGATAGATAGGCAGCAGCTGCAACTAAGGCCCCAAACCTGTGGGACCATAGCAGCCATCTGCCCTCTGTCCCCACCTTCATACTTAGTTCTAGGAGAGGGGGGTTTTACCCTGTGTTAAATGGGGGGAAAGAACTTGTCTTTGAATCAAGTAAATATGGTATTGTATTTTATTATCCAATATTTCAAATACATAACTTAGTTTTATTCATCAAAATGTGTTATCATTTGCCTTTCCCACACCATTAGCAAACAATTATTTGGGAAAGCTTTTTCAAGGGTCATCTATTCAAAACCTCATTCAGAAATAAATCAATATCAGTGGTGTGTAGGTGTGTGTTTCCCCTTCCTTGTTACAGTAAATCTGTTTGTGACTCTGGTTTGTTTACACAGGGGCAGTGAACATCAGGAAATTAATCCAAATTAACTTTTAAAATGGATGAGTTAAACTGGGTTAAAGTGTAACGTGGTAACTCTTTGAGATTTTAAGTGGCCTTAATTTGGTTTAGCTTAATGCACTTCCAAAGGTGAATTTAAAGTGGATTTAATTAAATTACATTGTATTATTGTGTGGACAGTCCTCCAAACATGAAAGCAAAATAAGCTAAACTAAATAGGAGTGCTGAGAAAGTAGTTTGATACCATTTAACTATTCCATTCACATCTTTAGGTAATTCCCATTATTTTTCCAGAGTGCCAGAGAGTGGGTAAACACACACAAATGTTTTCCATAATACCAGGGTGTCAAAAATACAGATGGGTCAGATGTGGCCCACAGATCTGGCCCAGAGAGCTGCTCCATCTTGCCACTGAGCTACTGAAGGGCATTGGATGTTGGGGGTATGGCAGGGTGAAGTGGTTTGCCAAAGAATCTGGAGTCTTTGGACCCAGATGACATGACAATCAGCAGCAGGAGGGTGAGTGAGGGCTGACATCTCTGCTTGCTCTCTGGTCACCTCACCTGTCACCACCATGACAGCACCATCTCCTTGGACTCCAGCTCCACTGTCGCCACTGCCACCATGTGCCCCATGTCCCATGCCAGACCTAGAGCCAGATCAGTCACCACTGTGTGCTCCATGCCAGAGCCAGAGATGCTGCCATGGCACAAAACATGGCAATGGCAGCAGACCTAGGTCCGGTATGGGACATGCAGCACACGGTAGGAGCTGGAGTGGTCAGTACCGCTGTGTACACTGGGTGGCAGTTGGAGCTGCTGGCACCCATGCTGCTACCACTGAAGCCATCCGATGCCCTGTGCTGGACACAGCCCACAAGGAGGCCCATGATCTAGATCCAACTGGAGTTTGACACCCCTGCCCTAATATACCCATAGTATTTTAGCAAATACAGTTCCAGCTTGTATTGCAATTTAGTAACTCATAAAACTCCCTTTTTTTGCATTATAATGTTTGAAGTACCTTCTTTTACTTTTCAGTTAACCTTCCTTTTTCATCTTAATTTAATAAAGTAAGCAAAGTATTATCATCTTGTTATTTTGTTTTAAAATCATTAATTCTGTACAGACAATCATTAATTGTGTTTCACTTAGTGTTTTGGAAACAAATATATAAAATCTCAGAGTTGTATAGTCACCCATTCACATATTACATTATTTGAAGATATTTTATCAAAATTCCCTCAAGCTGCTAGCCCATTTTATAAGCACTGCTGTTATGTGTTGCTGCCTGGGCAGTTTTGGGCTCCAGGCCAATTTTTATACCCCCTAATTTATTGTTGCCTCATAGTCCATGATGCTTCTTAGTTTAAGATAGATGGCAGGATACATTATAAGACAGAGGGGTCAACTGAACAGTGCAGATCAGGAATAGGACCAAAGCTTTAAAAACCATGATAACCCTATAACATGAGACAACCATGTCACGGAAAGGCCATATGGGAAGTATCAATCCTTTCAACAGTACAGAGAGATCTGCTTGACAACACAGGAAAAGAACACAGCTGTCTCAATGTACAGTGAATGGAGAATTATTCTTGGTTGCATACTACTTGGCACTATGGCCAAGATCTTGAACCAGCACTGGAAGTAAATTGGGTGCGAGTGGAAAGTGTGATATTTTCTTTTTGGTTTTTCTTCCTCTAAGGGACCAGCCTACAATGTTCTGTCCAAATTGAAGTTTCCATGTTGCTATCACACTCAGTTGTACATAAGGCAAATGACAAGAGTCCATTCTGTAAGTGACCAACACACTGATGTCTGTGGTTAAATGTAAGCCCAAATGAAGTAGGCATAGTCTTTTGGAAAAATGCAGCAGAGAGGGGGTGGTTAGCTAGGTTAATCTCAAGTCAGCCAAAGACAGGGCAAAGTGGCATTTTAGAAGCTAACTGGTTCAGAGAGGCATGAACTTTCCTAGGCAACCATCTGCTTTTATTCATAGCATCTGATGAAGAAGGTTGTTGCCTACAAAAGCTTATGTCTCTCTGAATCAGTTAGTCTCTAAAGTTATCCTGCCTTACCTTCTGCCTCTAAAAATACTGGTGAAAGAAGGCATTTCTTGCTATTTCTACTAGCTAAATGTCTGGGATTAGTAGCATGTTTAGTATAGTACAGAGACTTTGTACTACCTTGGTAAACATAGGACACGTGCTTCTTGTGGACAGCAGTCAATATTAGCAATTATCTTCTCTGGGCATTCCTTTTCCTACCATTATCACTTCATTCTTACATTGGCTGAGTTTAAACCAGCTGCTCTTTATCCAACTGCTAATCTGTCAAAGGCACTCTGGACTCTTTGTGATGCCATCTTCTTAGAAGGCTGGGTTCCATTTATTGTTCACTGTTTCAAGTGAAGTCTGTTCAACTAATCTTTTCTAAGCAGTCTCCTGTACAAACTTAAGAAGTAGGGAAAACAGTACTGATCCCTGCAGAACTCCAAATGTAATGGTCCTTGGAGATGAAGAGAAGCTGCATGTGGCAACTTTAAGCAGAAAGAATTGAAGTAAACAATTGTCCAAGTGTGCTGTCCAGTCTGTCAGGGTCTCAGAAGTGAGTCTTGTGACTAGAAAGTGTCAAAAATAACAATGCTTTATAGGACATTTTAAATTTTGAAAAAAAATCCTAATTAGAAATGAACAGTGGACATTTAAACTTTCTACAACCAGGAAAATAAAAGAAAATTTAGAAATGAAATGTTGGTTTTGACAATTTAAAAATTAAATTCAGTCTGACAGTCCAAGTGCTGTAGATCCCAGGGATTTGTATGCCCTTGGCTCCCCATCTTCTCTGGCATGGATCTGAAAGCCTGGGAGCCATAGTTATATAGATGAGTATTCTTACATGTGCTCAGGGGGAAAATCTACATAGTAGGAAATCTACTTCTTTAGAAGTTCACTGAAGTAGATAAGTCCAGGTTTTTTCTTTTAATGAACTGACATTTTCCCAACAAAATCCTTTTTTCCAGGAAATTCCCTACTAGTTTTACTTTTGACTCACTACAGGAATAGCAAGCTGTTCATCTGAGTAGTTGAGGTTCTTTCCTTGAGGATTCAGCAGCATACAAGACATGTCTCTATGCTTAGTCCTGGCCAGAAGGTTGAATTGGAGGGGTTCAAGATACTTGTAGATGCCGTTTTACTTTAGTTTAGTTTATTTTGTAAACACAAAGAGAAGCTTGGCAACAGGGTGATTGTAAGAGATTGTCAACTTCAAATATCAGTTCTTCTAAGAGGAAGTGACATAGTGCAGTCTTCAGTTGTCCTGAAGATAACATTGATATGGTCCTAAAATGGCATAGGTAAGTTGTCCTGAAGATGGCATAGATAATTTCCTCAATTGTAGGCCTAACTCTTTTCTCCTGATACTCACTAGCTCCTGATACTCACTACAGATCTATTCAGTAAAGATAGTTGGCAAAAAGAAAGAAAGGCACTCATTATTTACATTTCATTTTTAACAAATTACATGTTTGACTATTTTTATAATAGTAAGCACACTAGTCAGATTTGGATTCCACAGTCTGGTAAGATTAGAGAGTTCATGGCATGGAACGGTTTTGTTAATTGTGTTTTTATGACTGCTGCCTTAGCAGATAACAGGGTTCTTTTTATATTCTATACAAAGCAGGACGTATTCCAATAAGAACTGTTGGTTCTGATCCTAAACTTTGAACTTAAGATTGCCTTTTTCAAAGCTGGGCATGATGGAAATGCCTTCAAAATTGTGTGCAGTTATCTGAACAATTTAGGTTGTGTGCAGCTAGTGCAGGCACATTTTAAGACATAAATCTATTTTGCTCTCCTCTAAAATTATTAGCCCTTAAGGTTGAAATGATATACTTATTTTCCTGATTATGAAACCAATATTAAAGGAGAGTGGAAATGGTTAGTATGTATACCAGGTAGCAGATTAATGAATATGTCTGATTAGTTCATATTGTACTTTAGAAATTATATTTTAGGTAGTATTGATATATAATACCTGGCAAAAATCATAATCCTATTACATTTTCTGTTGTACTGGGTGCAGATTTCAGTTATTTCTGTTTAGGGAAAAAACAACTTTATGTCCTAGCGTCTTAAGGACAGCAATTTATAAAAAAGGATATACAAAGATAATAGCTCTCTCTTCCATACCATGAATGGTTGCTGTGAAGTGATTTCTTTCATAATAGAAAGCTTGGATTTGTACATTAGACAAACAGAAAAACTGAAAAGGATTTAAAGTATTGTTGAGTACAAGATGTTAAGATCCTAACATCCATAGTAGTCAGACTTTGAAAGTCTAATGTAAGTGCAGCTACATTGTACCTAGTCAAATATATTAGAAATTCAAAGGCAGTAAGAGTGAAATTTAAATTTATTTTTTATCAATTACCCTGGATAAAGAAGGTAATCATTCCATTTCCAAAGTGTAAGACTTTTTCACATCTCTAGTATTAAAAAAGATCCCTTTCAAGAGAATCATAAATAGAAATTCAACAACTTAAGAAAGTTTTTTACTTCTTTCAGGAGAGTATACTGACTGAAGTTTTACTGCTTTAGCAGAAGTAAAATAGTAAAGCATGAGGGTTGGCAGTACTAATATCTGCTTAAATTCCTCCCACATCCCCACTTGATTGGCATCTTCAACAAGCTGTTAATTGCCCACTTGGTTTGCTTTAAATGAGCCTTAAATTTTTAGGATTTCTGATGTAGTTTTGTAGAAATTGGGAATTAAGTAGGTTTAATTGCCTGTGTTTTTTTAATCCACCATTCAAAGAAACAATACACTGGGCCATTGTCACACTTAGTGAAATTTCTCTATAGTCCTTTCTTGTCTGACTTGAGCAGCATATATTTGTTTTTATTTTGTGGATATCTGTGTACTTGTTATACTGAAGTACTACGTTTTTATTAGTCCAGCAGTGAGTATATTCATGCTGTATTAGTTATTCATAAAATAAAATTGTTTATGTAAACTGGTAGTGTTTTAGAGCACTAATTTAGCAATATTCTTGAATGAGAACATGGGCATGTCGAATATCTAAGGTGACTCAAGTTGTCTTCACCAAATGAGTTTGGTACTATGCTTTCTGCAACCTATTAGCTTTATTTAAACATTAATAGCTTTCTCCCTGGGGTGCAGAACTGAAAAAACTGTAGCTTTTAGTTATGATGCCAGATAAGCAAAGCAATCTAAGACTAGTGAAATGTATCTCTGGTAATGAACGAGCAGAATGATTCATGTAAAACGAATTCATTTAGTCTGCTTGGGCATTTATACAAATACTTTTGTCCCGCGATGCACCAGAGATCTGCTGCTTCAGGGCAGACTTGATTAATCGAGTCTGCTCTGCATGTGAACTGAGGCAAACTGCGCTGTGTTACGTGCAGTCGTATCAGTGGCAAAATGCATGTCAGCATGCAGAAAATGGCAGCAGTACACGTTTGAACTAAGGCAACTCTGATGTGTTTTAGTTCAAAAGCATGCTGCCACCATTTTCACAGCACTGATGCGCATTTTGCCGCTTATGCAATTGTAAGAATCGCAGTGCTGGGCACTTTTCCAAGGACCCAGTGCTGTGGCACTAGCATGCGTAAAAATGCCCATTATTGTAGTGGGCCACTGTCACAACAATGCTACCTTCTGAGCAGCTGTGTTATATTAATTGCATTATAATAGCATTGCTCTCAGGAAATGAATTACATGCTTGTAGGGCATGTCTACATGAGATGCATTAATGCTCATTAGCTTAATTAAATGTGTATTACAGGCATGCATCTATACATAAACACCCTTAATGCATATTAAAAATTGTGAAATCAGGCTAATCCCACCTAAATTTGATACCTGTAATAAAGGGCATTTACACGCATGCAGGGAGCATGCTCTGACACACTGGAAATCCAGTGTGTCAGAGCAGATTTGATTAATTGAGTCTGCTGGAAGAGGTAAATTGATGTGCTCTGGCAGCCTCATGTATCACGCATATTAGCAGCGCAGCACATTTCCACACTGAGAAAATGGTGGCAGTGCGCTTTGAAATACTACACGTTCGATGTGCTTTAGTTCAAAGCACCCCACCACCATATTCTCAGCACAGTGATATACTGCACTGCTGATACACATGACGTGTGGGTGCTTTTAATTAGTGCAGCTCACTAATTAAATGTGCCTGGTGCTGCATCAGAAGCATGTGTAAAAATGCCTGCAGTTAATGAATTTAGACGTGATAAGTTAAAGTGCATTAACACACATGTAGATGCAACCTAGCACTAACTTTAGTGCCAGGTCTGCCCAGCCACTAGGGGCATATGGCAGGGCTTCAGGGATTTGGCATTAACTTTAGTGCCAGGTGTAGACACCTGCCAAAAATCACTTGATTCGCATTAGCTTAATGCACATTAAATTTAGTTGCACTTAAATGCAATGTCTGTAGAGTAGCAATTGTTTGCAGGGAGATAGCTATGGCTGTCAATATGGAGTCAGCAGCATCTTGTGTTCAGCTGTAAACATTAGTATTGGTGCCAGAGGCCAGTTAATTTGTGGTGATATAAGAGAGAATGTTGGCAAGGATGCTGGGGACAGTGGGGAATTTCTCTTAGTGTCTAGCTTTGTTTTCCATTCTAGTTGATAATATGTACCATGTGATCTTTCATCAATCGCCACAAAAAGCCAGAACACAGGAAGAATGTAGACTTTCAGGAAGTATCCAGCCTCCCATAAACATTTCTTAAATTTGATCACTAAAAGCATGGAATAGAAGTCCTATTGAGGATTCTGATGTCCACCTTCTGATGGGTACTAACATTTTAACCTTTCCAAGGATGACACTGTCAGCTTTTTTGTAACCTGTAGATTGTATCTAAATTAAATTAAGTGGAGCATGTGCCGCCATTAATTTTTAATTTGGAGGTATGGACCATAGAAAATGTAGTTTACATGGTTCCATCTTGAGCAGAAGACTGTATTGTATTTTTTCAGACCACTACTATTCAAGTTGAGGGCAGCAATAGGCTTCATGTAGCTGGCAAGTCATACTTTAGTCACTCTGCACTGGAGAGGGACAAGTATGTTATTAACTGAGTTATACTGAAATACAATATCTGATATAAAATAGACACTGGGTTTGCTGTGACCTCATCCCTACAAGCAAGCTACTAATCAGAGATATTTTGTGGGTCTTTATATTTTATACCATCTTTTACAGTCCCTGTCTCTACAACAGATGACAAATGATCTTTCATCTGCCTTTTATGCCTACTATAAGCATAAAGTCAAGGGGTGGAGAGCAGCTAACCTTTTCAGCTCGATTACAGAAAGAACAATTTGTTTTTGTAATTAGAGCTCAACAGAGATCTCTGTTTATTTCACTGTTATTCAGCTCAGTGTAAACAGAACTCAATTTTGACAACTGTTTAGCTCACGGCACAGATTTAAAGTATTAAAGGATAATGGAAGACTTATTAGATTAGCTTTTGCCATGATCTTTTAGTGTCCCAGATAATTATTATTTGTGATACAGCTGAATGGTTTAGGCTTGTATTATTATTATGCATGCATTTCTGTGTAATACTTTATGTACTGTTGATAGGCACTAAAATATGTATTAGGTAGTATACATTTAGTCAGACTATACTGATGTCAGTGGCATTTTCAAGAAGCTGAAAGTGCTCTTTTTTGTGAATGACTTCAGTTTCCGTATGAAAAGAATATAGAGACTCTCAGGTTCCTGCCTTTTTCCTTTTGAAAGAGATCAGCTCAATCACCTTCATCATCATTATTATTACTCCTAATCATTTTTAGTTACACTCATGTGACTTCCACCACATGCCTTTGATCCAGTTATTACATTACAGTTCTCCTGCAGCATTTTACTGTTAGTGTTCTTTCTATATATTTTGTGCTGTCTCAGTGTTTTTTTGTATTTTTTCTTGCACTATTAGACTTATATTTCTTGTTCAGTATTTTAGGAAATCACATCTTCCCCATTCTTTTTTGTTATTAAACATGTATTGTTTTGATTCACTCTGAACAGAAAAAGTGCTACTAATTTTATTTTGTATTTCTATTTAGAATTTTATACTCTATTTTAACCTTGTTTATAACTTTGATGCACAGTATATTTTTTTTAAACTTAATTTAAATAGCAACTTCCAAGCAATTCTTCATAGATTAGAGCAATACATTTGAAGGAGTTTGCATAACTGTCCTGGATATATTTTTAAATTATTGGAATAAATAACTGAGAAAACTTGAATATGGAGTTTTCACATTTGAGTGATTGCATTTTCTCTTAAAGTGCATTTGAAAAGAGAGCAAATGTCAGTGACTGAGTAGATACATTTAACAAAAAGATGGGTATTAGTTCATGAGTGAAATATAGTTAGTATTTTCATCTCAACCTTAATTGGTAGCTCAAGTTAAAAAATTACAAATATTAATCATTTGCATACAGCAAAAAGGACATCAATACAATATATGTTACAAAATTATCTTTAACCTAAAAACATTTACATTTTTCTAGATTTTTAAAGTTACTCGTTTAATTTTCCATGTTGAGTCCAACTTGAAAATAAACTCCAGCATCCCCAAACTGTGATCTCTCTTTTTTCTAACTTTTATATTTTGTATTCTTGTACTTATCCCCATCCATTTATCCACTACCATTAATCAGAACCATCACAGTTTGCCATAAATGTTGTTTATGTGTGGATGTTACCCCATCTTTCTGTTTGATTTTCTCTTTTGTTCATTATGGCAGTCAAGGTGTGGACACTTACAGGAATTCAGGTCTTACATGAGTGTCTCCAACCATGCCCTCATGGTCTTAGACCAAAGGAAAAGATCAGTATGTTAAAAAAACTGTAGGATCACAGATCCACATGGACATATTACGAACATGGAATGAGAGAGGTGGCTCTGTGAAAACCCTTCTTCACTGCTTACATTGCAGAACTTCATGTATCTTGTCTATTTCTTCTCTTTTATCTAGGTGCATATTCTTCACTCATCACCTTAGGATCTGAACATTTTCCAAGTGCATTAAGCACGCATATAACATCTAACATAGGTTGTTTGTTTTCTCATTCTTTACCCAAAGAAGAAGTGTGTATGTTTATTTTGAGATTTTTTAATTTGAGTTTTGCTTTTTTTAGGTGGTGAGGTTTTTGGTTAGTTTTGATTTGATTTCTTTGAAATATATATATTTCTGTTGCAAACAGCAAGGTCAAAGAAATGAACAAAACATGGAACGATTTGTAGATGATCACTAGTTCCTGGGACGTTTTGTTCTCCAGTCTCAGTTGAAAGTGCTTAGATGAGAATTCTAACACTCAGGTTTTAGGCATCTTAATCAGCCATCAGTATTCTGTTTCACCTTGGGTGCATCTATATAAAATATTTACTGCACAACAGACTAATTAGCTACGTAGTAAATGTCTTGGTATCTACATGTGCTTCCCTATTAGGCTACAGAAAACTAATTTACTGTAGCAGGATAGTAATTGTAAATACAAGTAGTATCCTGCTGCAGAGTAAAAAACTCTGTAGTAACGCACATGTAGATGCTGCCCTGGCTGGCTGGAGCACGAGGGTGCTTTAGTGTGGGGGCTGCCTGCTGGCTAGGCTAGCCCCATTCTGAAGCACCTCATGTTCCAGCCAGGCCCTTGGTAGCATGTTGAGCTGGGGTGGGGAGCAGCCCCAGGCTGGCACACTGACCCACTGAGTCCCCTGCCAGCCAGGGCTGGTCCAACCCGGCTCAATGTGCTGCAGTCCTGGGTACATGTTCATTCAGCAATAACCTCTGGGGTTTATTGCTCCAGAGTTTATTGCTCCCAGCACACGTTCAAACAGCATGTCTGGGAGCAATAAACTAGAGTTTATTGTTTCGCATTAATTTCCATGTAGATGTGCCCCTTGTGTCACACGTTTATGGCTAAATACCTCATACAACTAGGCTTACGCCTACTGAACAACTAGGTTT
>NW_005842338.1:1174806-1239342 GCF_000455745.1 Alligator sinensis | reverse complement strand
GCTGAACTTGGATGAAATTCACTATTATACTAGAGGCATTCAAGCTCACTTGCACTCCATTGTGTTTCAGCTCTACTCTGAGAGCATAGAAGGGCAGCATAAACCTTTGAAATTGCAGTCAACCAAAATCCACCACTAGCAGTAGTCTGAAACTGGGTTGTGGGCCACTTTTTGCCAACCAGCTTTGTGATTAGAACCTGGGGGACCCAAGATCTAGACTTCCCTTCCCTGAGGAGACTTGAGCCCTCATCATCATTATCACAGGGCAGCAACCTAAATATTGGGCCATAGCCACAGCAAGATTGAGTATACCTTCCTGTTGAGGTCAGGCTACTGGACTTCCAAAAGGGAAAGTAGCCAGGGATGGAAGGAAAACAAGAAGAAAAGTGACTGACTGTGGCTCAGGGAGATAAATGCTGCCTTGACAAGGCATAGTGGTCTCTTGACTTCTACTTTTTGTGCAGTAGAATCTCTCCTGAAATCTCGTTTTTCCTGACATACCTTTCATCTCAAGAAGGGCAAATGGGCATACTGAGAATTGGTGATCCATTTGTTTTCAGTGCCCTTTGTGCACTGCACGGTAGAGTACCCTACACTTGCACTGATGCAATTTCATTGAGCCAGATCCATTGCCCAATGTTACTAAAATGAGATCTGGAATACTGACATGACTTGATATCACAATGAAGATGTATTTGACATTAAGTCATTGGGTAAATTGCATGAATAGCCTCAGGAGCAGGGGTCAGAACCCATAGTAAACTCTTTTTCAAAGCTGGGCTTTTCTCTTTGGTCTACAAGGTAAGGTTTCATCTTATTTATTCTCATTTTGACCCTGTGATTCTTTTCTTCTTGACTGCTCAAGGAATACTCTTAACTTCTCAGTAGACCAGCTTTAAGGGGGCACTAAAAGGCACTTACAGCTTCTATTTGCCACCTACAATCTGAGTCTCCCATGTCCTGGGTAAATGATCTAGCAACAAGGTTATTTATGGAGGAAGAAGAGCCTTGTGCTGCTGCCCGCACAGATGTCTAGCTTCTGAGGATAAAGTCCTGCTAAGATGTACATACCTTATTCAGTTAGGAGAAAGCAGGATTCCAGGGAAAAGGATGTCTTAGCACAAATTGGAATGGAGAGCAATGTGTGTCCTTTGTAACTGAGGATGTGTATAAATACTACTCATTGGATTAAGTGAGAGAGCTGTGTGCTCCTGCAGTGTGTAGTACAGTTCATCTCTAGGTTTGCGGTCTGCATACTTGTTCCCCCTTGAACATACAGAACCGTGCTTCTTCACAGGCAAAATGAAATGCACCTTGATTCTGGTTGTCCACAACAGGACACTGTCACCAGCTACACATTGGCTATTAAGTGGGTGAAACAAAATAAAGGCCTTACTGTCAACAAAGTGTCCAAGAGAAGAATAGATGTGGAAGAGTAAACTGCATAGTGAATTGACCTATTGGTAGAACATACCTTCAGCTATTGGAAAATGCAGTGACAATATTTCTTCCAAATGCTTTCCTGTGTCCACCACCAAATGCTCTAATTCAGCTTCAACCAGCTTTCTGTGTTCATGTCTCATCACTGAACCATCTTGATAAAAATACTATGATTGTATATAAGATGGATAGCTACAGTTGTCTGATTTCTACATATAGCTGATGCTTGATCCCATAAAGTGATAGCATGTAGTTTTATAATAGGATCAGAAATAAAACTGATCCTTGTCAGAGCCCACTATTAAGGGGTTAGGAGTAGAGTACACACCCATCATTCCTTATTAGTTGTGTCCCTTCAGGAAGTACTTATACTTTTTTTTAGTGTACCTCCTCTTCTACCCCACAGTGAAGCATTGCCAGCTTTCTTATGCAAGTGATATTTCATGGTCAACTATGATGAATGCTGCAGAGAAATCCAGGTGAAAGAGAATGGATAGCTCCCCATAGTAGCATTAAGATGGTATCAATTCCATGTCCTAGCCTTGACCCAAATTGTTTTTGTCTTAGAACATTAGTTACCTTTAGATGATCTTTCAGTCAGCTTTTGGTTAGATTGTCTATGACAGCTTAGAAACAGAAGATTTGACATTGGCTGGCAGTTAGCTATGGTGGCTTTCTTCAGTGTTGGTCAGACTGTTCCATATTTAAAGGAGGTAGGAAGACTCCTTTTCTAAATGATCCATAATAATATAAATGATGCCAGTTGCCCACAACTCTTTTTTCACAAGTCTGGAGGAGCTTGGTCAGAATCACAGTTTTTAGACCAGGACTTTCTCAGGGTATAGGGTGTATTGTGATGATGCGTACTGAATTGGGAATGCTGGTAGACTGTTGGCTTTTGACTGTAGATGCACTGATCCATGCTATTTGAGAAAACTCCTCAAACATCTGTAATCTTCATAGTAGGATGGTGGTTCTTCACAGTTCTTAGTTTTGTTGCAAACTGTAAACATTCAGCTACCTTCAATAGCTTTTTGGTGAATGTTGAAGCTTTAGTGGAGTCTGTTAAGAAGGTTTTATTGGCCTGTAATACCACTTTAGTACAGTGTTTGAGGATTTTTTTTGTTTCATCCTGTCTGTATCAGCTTTTGTTTTTTGTCATCAGTACATAAGTTCCCTCCCTGCCTCCCTCCTCTATCTTATGATGCAGCCTATAAGAAAACCAAGGAGATCAGTGTGAGCCATGGGGAGGAAGCATTCATTTGGGAGTCAGCATGGTGATGGATGAGGTGAGTGAACAGTGATAATTACCATATTTTGCCACATACAATATGCTCCACAATAAGATACACAATTTTTTTTTGAAAGACAGAATGAAGAACAAAAAATTTTTGTTTGTAATAAGTAAGCGAGTAGCAGCAATTAGGGAGTAGAGTCTATTCTTTGTTCTGCTTCCTTTGGATTGTATGCAGCTGAAACTGCTCTTACCATATTTCTCACATATAATGCACATAACAGTTACCACCAACTGTTTTCTGGGAAAAAAAGGTAGGAGTTGTATGTGATAAAATATGGTATTCACTTGTGGAATAGAATGCTGTGGCGTTTAAGCACATTTAAAAAATTGTTGGAAGTCCATGATTATTTGAGTTTGAAATAAGATCACTGTGTTTTGTTCCGTTTTTTTTTTCCTTTGTGTTTTCCCTGAAAGCTGAAACATTTCTGTTCTCATGAGGTGATGGCCCATCCAGGAGGTTCACTGGGAATATTCTCAATCTTGACATCTAGGCTGAAGTTCTGGTCCAGAGCATGACTGACAGTGGGTGCATCTACACATGCAATTATTTCAAAGCAACACACTCTGATGAATATTGTACTTGAGGTTATTGCTTCTGGGTACACCATGTGAACGTGCGCCTGGGTCCTCAGCATATTGAGCCAGGTTGGAACAGCCCTGGCTGGCAGGGGACACAGGTTAGTCTGCCAGCCTGGGGATGCTCTGGCCTGGCTTAATGTACTGTGGAGGGGCTGGCTGGATCACAGGGTTCTATTTACAAGTACTAACCTGCTGCGGAGTTTATTAGTTTCCTGCGGCCTAATAGGGCCACATGTGTAGATGCTGAGATGTTTACTGCAGGGCTGGATCTGTGGTAAACTGAGTATCCTGGAGGGTTAGCAAAGGGCTTGTTACCTCCTCCATTCTACTCACTGATACAGAGTATATAGTATGGGTGTATGGTGCCTCTTGAGTCAAGTGGGGCATGTGTCAGCAACCAGGGGAGGGTCCTGATCCCACTGACAGGGGAGAGGAACCAATCCCACGGACCATGAAAACTGGCAGCTGGCACTTGCAGGGGTGCACTGGTGCTCCCGCCTGCCCCCCTGCCCACCGGCTTAACAGGGAGTGTGGCCTAGCTGGGGGTGCACCAGCACTCTCAGGGGATGCATGTACACCCCCATCCACACCCTACGCATTGCCCTGTTATATAGAGTGCTTCATGCTGATAAGGTTTTGGATTGTTTGTTAGCAGAAAATACTGCATGGATCAGAATCAGCTTTAGTTTGTGTCACTTTCGCCTGTTTGTTTCGTGCCCATACCTAGTAAATGATACTATGCAGTGTGGTGGGCCAGTAGGGGACACTCCTGCGTTGAGCCACCCACCTCACTGTGCCCGACCACCTTCCAGGCTCTGAGTGCCTCCCTGAGGGTGCCCCATGTCTGGCCGACCCCCTTCCTGGAGTACACCCACTAGCCTGGGGGTTCCACTGCCATCACCCAGGAATGGGCTTGATTCTGGCTCTGACCACCCTGGGAAACACAGGCTTAGTAGCCCTTGAGGGTACTTGATTCACTTCAAGAACTTGGGATGCTTCCCTCAGTCAGAAGTACAAGTAGTGGTCTCCCTTAGTCAGCTGAGCCAAGGGGACCCCAAGGCATAATCTAGATGCACTCCGAATAAGTCTCTCACACTAGGTACAAAGGAGAACTTTATTGGTTACAAGGGGTAGGGTTCGAATAGGGTACAGGGTAGAGCAATATCAGAGAAATCCCATGGAGGAAACTCCCATGACTAGGTAACTTTTGATCACACATTTGAGTTACTGCAAGCTATATATCTAGTTAGATCTCAGGTAGCTTACTCACAAGTATCATCCAGAGGCAGGTGGAGATTCCCTCTGGAAGTAGGCAGTTCCTTGATCATGAGTTTTGAGAGAGAGCAAGTTTCAGATAGTCCAGCTCTTCTCTCTCTGAGTCTTCCTCATGGCTGCTGCCCCCTCCTCTTCCTGCGCAGTCCTTAACTTATATAGCCCTTGTGACCTCATTTACCTGGTCCAATGGAGGCCAGCACCTGTTGGCTGTCAGCCAACCAATTTGAAATGCATCACTAGTTGCTGGGTAGACTGGCAGTTCCTAGCTCCCCAGGGAGCCCAAGCCCCTCACCCAGGTATGTGATCCCAGTCAGGTAGGCAGAGGGAGCAGGTTTCCCCCCCTCCCTCCGGAATGTATCCAGCTCAGGTTACCTAAAGAGATAGGGTACGGTGTGTACCTTCTGCAGGGCCCATCTTAACCAAATTGTCACAGAGCAGAGTTTATCGGGAGAAACAGAGGTGGCCTTCTGCCACATGCAGTGTATAGATGCTAGATACCTGAAATCTGCTTTCTTAAGCCTGTGTTTCTGTTTCTGTGGACAGTTTTTTCCTCTTTGAACTGCGTAAAGTTATATAGTGAATTGTGACTGGGAATGTCAGAGCAATTGTTTGGTTTGCCATATGTTATAAGAAAGGCAGGTCTTGTGAACTGCCTTTCTGGACTAATCAGTGCCTGGTAATGGATAGAGCTGGAGTAGTGATGGCTACACCAGCAGTATGGTAGCATAACAGGAATGGAAAGAGAAATATTGATTTTAATAATGAGTAGAGTCAAATCTAGCAGAAGAAAAACATGTTAGTGTATTCTGCTAGTTAGTGCAACACTGTTAGTGTAACACTGCTGATATATATGTATATGGATATGTATATGTGTGTGTGTGTGTGTGTGTGTGTGCACGGATGTACACACACATACACACACACACACACATATATATGATTGAAATGATACCCAGATTTAAAGCTTTATAGGTTCAGGCAGTGATCCACTAGACAAACTTACTTTCTGTGCCCTGTAGCAGTTATGCTATCAGCATGTAATTTGCGGATAAGTGATAACTGAAGAAATGGGGATGAAACTCTGACAGGAAAGGAGAAGAAAGATGGAAAATGGGGGAGAGAAAAAAAGTTAGAGGTGATCATGCCAATCCATACCAACTAAAAGCTCCAGCAAAAAACCCAGAAACTTCTGTCTGAAAGGTTTTTAAGGAAGAGTCTGCTGATAAGAATTAAGCAAATAGGCAAGTGAAAGAACAATACAACACAAATTCATACTCAGAATCCAAAACAATTATGGTCCTGCTTACAAATGTATAGACATCAATTAGTGGCAGTTATAAGATTTACATTTTTGAGGCACGGAAAACACAAAACCTGGGATTGAATTTATATTTTGAGCTTTCTTTAACACAAACAACTGTTCTCTGAATTCACATATAGAATCTGAAAAGACAAGGTAGTTAAATACAGACCATCATCTAGCTGGCAGTGTGGTGTTTTATTTTGACTCTAAATAGAAAAAGTTTAAAATCTTTTTTCCTCTTTTTCTGTAACCATATTCAAGAAAGGAGATAAATATATAAGACATACCCATATATATTTATGTATGGCTTATTGTGTCTTCCTATTTATTTTAGGACTCTCAAAATCCATTCTAAAAAGCAAGATAATGTGCAGCAAAAATATGCTGCAATATTGCTTATTGTTCCTCTACTTTTCTTTGATCAAGATCTGATAATATGAATAAGTTATTCTTCTGCATCTTTTTCAGATCAACTTAGGTGATGATCTAAATGTCATGAAAAATTAAATTAAATTCCTACATAATTCCCTATAGAAAGCTATTTAGTGGAATTCCCACCTGTAGACAATGAAACCTAAGATGCTTGTATGATGCTTAGAGAGGATATGTGAAGCTAAGTGAGCAGGGTATAATTTGCAGGGTTGCAATACAGTATGCATTCTCTTTTTCATTCAAGCTGTAATGATGTGGCAGAAAGACTCTACCATACACAGTATTACAGTTGCATTAATTTTGTATAAAATGGGGGTGGGGGTTCTTTGTGCGTGCGTGTGTGTGTGTGTGTGTGTGTGCGCGCGCATGTGTATTGAAGATGGTGTTGTCATTTTTTACCCACGGTTAAGTTAAAAAGCCCTGGTGTAAGTTAAAACCTAGCTAGATCAATTCCGTGACTCCCAGTTTTCTAGGCACACGTGACTGCACAATAACTAGCAATGCACTGTTACGTGACAGTTAGTAGAAAGTATTCTTCCTTCATAGTCTTTCCAGGTACTTTCAGGATGTATCAGATGTGGGGTGCTGCCTTTTAGTTCCTTCTAACATTCTTCAGCATCTCCTCTCCATTTTTAAACTCCCTTTTCTGCTTTGATTCCTTTGTTGAGAATGGGTAAGGATAGTTTGTAATAAGGATTTTTTCTGTAACTTTGGTAATTTAAAAGTGAAACTATAAAAGAGATTTGTTGCAAGCATATGCTGAAGAACCCCTGTGAAGAAAAAAATATTATTTCCAAAGTAAATTTTTTGCATTACAAAAGAAACTTCGATGTTAAATATGCACATATTTATAGGTAATTTTATAGGGCACGTTTAAAAAAGTTACATATGTAATCTTTCATTATTAAAGCATTTTCTAGCATTCAGCACTGTTTAAAAAAAAAATCAAATGCCTCTCCTTTCCTTATCACAAAGAGAGATTTAAAATCTGAGGTGTTTCATTTCAAAATGATTTTTAACCTTCTGCTTGAGGGTAAAAAAAGGCATCATTCAGAAGAACAAAAAGAAAGTGGAATAATCTGATAATCTGTAACTCTCCTATATGTAATTTTGCCCAAAGAAAGGATATGAATCTTTTTGAAATATTTTCTATTCATATTTAGTTAAAAAATATTCTTCATTTATCTGCCTCTAGCTTACTCTGCTAGTTCAAAACTGTGTTTTCGCTTTTACTGAAAAGCTGGGAAAAGGGCTCCAAAACTATTTTATGACTTTTTTGGAAGAGCAGATGCTAAACAGGAATGCTAAAATTTAAGTTTGTCTTCAATGCTAACAAGTGTTAAAGAAAATAAATCCCAAAATTATAAGGTCAGCTTTTGTGAGAAAACAGAAAGGAAAAAGCAATATATACTTTCTAAAAGAGTTTATCAAATGATATACTACTTCGTTAATAAAGCTTCATATCTTTTCTCCTTGGAAAATAAAGTGTCAGTGGAACCCAACACAGGAGAAAAAAATTGCATGCTGCAGAGTGAACTGGAAAAAGATTAAAATCAACATTATGAATAACAGCCTACCAGGATATATGGAGAGAATACGCAAAATTGTCCATATATACTAAATAACAAACTGCGATAATACAGAAAACAAACATTATAGTATAAAAAGACAACACCCGTCAGTCTTAGGAGTGCAAACTAAGACATTTTAATTCACAATTATGTGGAGCAAATACACTGTTATGTTATCAAGCATAAGTGGGATCCGGCTTGTGAAAAATACATTATCATACATTGGACGAATTTCAGTTAGGGTATTTACCAAAAGGAAGTATCTAATTGCTTGACATGTATTTTCCCAGGCACTTCCAGGGCTTTATTCACTTACAATCCATTGCATGCGGGTTGAGAGTCTTCCTATTTCTATCCTTATTTCTTCTTTTGAACATGATTTGTTTAAACTCTTTATCCTAATGTGAATTAAGTGAACATGCATAAGATGTTGTTGTTTTTCTCAGTTAGCTCCTACATGATGCAACACCTTATTCCATGTAATTCATTAGAATTAGGACCTCTTATATATTCTAACAATCACATTTATTGAAAATTTAAGGAAAAACAAGTTGTTTCCATAGAGGCTTCTCCTTGTTTTAGTGGACCTTTTGAACAGATCTAACATCTGTCACTGAAATATTTTCATCTTTTTGGGCTAAATGTCAAGTGCTACTTATCAAAATGAAGTATTCCAAAATGAAGCGTATTTATCATTGAAGCATGATTGCTTTTAAAATGTATGGGGGGGGTTATGACAAATTTAGCCAATAAAATATATGGCTGTTTGGATAAAAGAGAGTATTTATGAAAACAGAAAGACTGTGGATGTGAATTCAGAGTGCCTGCAGTGTTAATTTGTGTAGGATAAATACTTGATTACTTTTGTACAAATAAAATGGATTTTACTCCCCCTTTTAATGTACTGAATATCATTTATAGGAACAGCATAAACATGTGCACATCCCAGATTATGTTCAGGTGCTTCCATATGCTGTGAGAGCATACTTTAAGAGCAGGAAAGAAACATACACAAATTAAACAAGAAGCTCCCCCTGAAAAAAAAAAATGAAAGAAACATCTGCAGGGCAACAGTGCGAAAAAATGTTTAAGCTGCCCGTTATTAACTGCTCAACCTGTTTTATGCTGGAATACCGCATAATTATGTTACAGAGGAGGGGGGAACAACAGATGTTGAATAAAGATTGAAAATAAGAAAATTAAACTGTTCAAAATAATAATAATAAAAAAATAAGCAGCAGTTGCTCTCAGCCAGACATTTTTGGCAAGACTTGTAGACAGCGATCTATTTCTGAAATGTATTGCCCATTCCAGCAAGATTAATGTAAAACAAAGTGTTTCTTTTTAAATCTGATCAGTTGAACAATTATACTGCTCCAATAATCCCCAAGTCAGTCTTTCAGCAAACAGCTGAATGTTTCCTTCAGCAGTTTCATAAAGTAGATTAAATGACTAAGAAATCTGGTAAAAAAATTCTGCATGTGCTTTGCATGGGATTTCTTTTTATTATAGCTCAAATAATTTATTGGATTTACTTACCATATCTAAATAATGAATCGATTATGTATCTGAGCCATTTTTAATGGAATAATTGCCATTAAACTGTACACAGATATCCCATGCATACTTTGACCACTGAAGTAAGGTAAACAAACTTCTACTTGAGAGAGTTTAATTTTTGTCTTGTGTTACATAAGTCATCGATTATCGTGTTGAGGCTGCTATATGAACTGGGATCCTGGTTTTCTCTGATTTAAAAAAATCTCCAATTTTTTAATTAAAATTAACCCCAAATCCACATTTTAATCCATGATTAAAATGAAATGCCACTAATGTATAGATATCATGGAAAATGTGGATTTTGGGTTACTTTTTTTAGTAAAAAAATTGGGGATTCTTTTTTATTAGAGAAAACCAGGATCCCTGCATATGAATCAACCAAACTAGGGTGCTATAAGAGAGGTAAAGGCCCAATAAACTATTATCTGAAAGCAAGTGCATTGCCACTGTGATATACTGATTACCTTTCTCCCATACAATAAGTGAACTATTCATTTCAGTGAGAATCTTTCCTGAGTATGTTCCGCAGAATTAGGTATTAGTCCTTCATTAAAGGTCTTATGCATTTCTGTGACATTACTGTCGCACCTTTTTTAGAGATGACCATTCAAAAAGATTGTATTAGACAAAACAGAGGCCATTTTGGGAAAGGGATTCAGAATTTAAATGGACCCTTTTCCCAACCTTTTATTTTTCAACTTGTTAACTAAAAATATTTTATTTTTCAAGCATTCCCGACTTTGCTTTCCTTTGCTATCCTCACCCTACACACCATCACAAGTAGACTTCAGTCTGTTGATCTGCTTCTGCCAGGTGAGCAAATACTTCATTTGCTAGCTGTCTTCTCTTGTGATCAGAATTTTACATGTAAGATTATAAAGCTTCCTATTTTTTTTCCTGACTGCAGCTCAGAACTTGATAGACTGTATTATTTCTTAAAGCGCTTATAAGTAATATGAAGAAGGAAACTGTAGACTTGTATGCATTTTATATTCCAAAAGAGTTGGATCAAAATTCATCTGAATAATATTCAAAATTAAATCAGTCTGCCTTATTATATTTGCATTGGTCCTGATAGAGCTTTACAGAAAACCGCATGCAATTCAGAGAAGGCAGAAGTGTAAAACAAATGAAAATATTTGTATGTGTGTGTTTGTATGGCTTGGTGGGCGGGTGTGTGCATGTCTGTGCGTGCCTGTATCTATGTTTTCTAAGAGTCCACTTACTGCAGGCTCTCCCTGTGATTAATCACAAGTGGGTATCAGTAGCTCAACAGTTTAGCATGTTTAATACTGCAACTGTACCATTGCCAGTCTCTATAGGAATTGCATGATTCACAAGCACCAGCAAGTTGATGGATCTGTCTGTGGAATCAGAACAAATCTTTCTTATGATTCATTTTTGCCACAGATAAGTCGTAAAACTAAGACATCAGATTGATGGGGGTTTAGGTTTTCTGCTCTTGTTTTAAACAGTAGATGTAGAACAGGTTCTTCTATTTTATAGCCCGAAGCTGAACTGTCAACATAAAAGATGTACGGACTTAATACCTGAGAGCCGGGCAGAAGAATTTCTTCTTACTTTTTTTTTTAGCAGATTAGCCACTACACAACATAGCTCATTACAGCCTAGTGTACATTTGTTGAAAAAGCAGTTTTTGCTAAAGTGCAAGAAATACTGTATTTAGTTACTACCCACTTTATTGCAAAACACAGAAATTGGCTGGAGCAAAGAAATGTTTTAATTTAAATCACTGTCCACCAAAATGCATTGGGCTTGAAGCATTATTTCTACATGTTGCTTGTGTGTGTTTGTATATGTGCATATGTATACATGTGCGTGACTCAGGGTTGTACTTGATGTTGCATACTGGCAGTAAGCACTCAGTTTTTGATTTATTAAACCTTCACTTAATGTGGAAAATATGGAATTAATGATCACATGTAGAGTAAAATAACCAAACGTGATAACTATTCAGATTTTGCCAGCTTTTAAGACTATTTTTTCAATTGATTTTTTATTTGCTTTTGTTCTTTAGTTAATGGAAATGTAAATTGCGAGTACTTTAGAAATCAGTGTATTGCTTTTTAAATAACTAAAAAACACATTGCAACATTTGCCTCTGAGTTTGAAAACTGCTTGTAAAACAGAGAATACACACACACACACACACACACACACATATGTATGTGTGTATGTATATATATGTGTATGTGTGTGTGTGTGTGTATATAGATATATAACAGATAAAAACATTTATGATCATTGTCAGCAGCTAAAGCCTAGCAGAAACTCACTTCTTTTTAGTAGCTGTTGTCCATGTTCTTCATAAGTCTTTTTTATTATAAGTGTGGAAGCCTTGACCAATAGGACCCAAAGCCTAGTTTCTCTATTAATATAAAACTCCCTTTGGGTCAATTCTTGACAGGAGCTGAACAACTATAACGCCACAGAAGTCCAAGGGAGGACAATTTGCTCAGCATCTCTCAAAATGCAGCCCATTCAGTTTCCCAAAAGGGATTTTCACTCAGTTTCATATTACAGAATTTAATGCCAGGTATATGGTTTATTTATTTATTTTTGACAAAGCTAAACAGAGGAATCTACCTGCAAGGACAAATGTTGGGCTGAAATGCATTATTGTTTAGAGCTTACTGGAAATAAAACTCCTTTTGTTAGGCTTTGTGTTACACAGGATTTTCTTTTATTTTTGCTTGATGTCAGTTTAAAAAAAATCCACCTGTGATAACTATAGCAATAGTTTATCAAAGCGATAAGTTGAGCTTGCAGGGATTTGTGATTGAGTGCAAGGAAAAGCAGCAACTCTCTTGAAAGGTGGAATGGGCCTTTTCTGTAACTAGTAAATGTTTTCTAAAAAGATTTTGCCCTTAAGCAAGGCAGGTGTATGCCATTCATTCCTACTCAGTGTGTGTCTGTGTGCCTGCATGTAGAGCGTGTGCATGTGTAAATGTATTTTTGTTGAATTTTTGAATTTTTCAAAATGCTTTATTGCTAAATATTATTTTTCAGTGAATGCTTGTTTTCTTGTCCATATAGAACAAGACTGGTAGGTGTGAAGCTTGACTTACCTTGTCATTTTTTTCCATAGGGAAAGCTTCCATTCATAAGTTTCTTTTCTGTGGCCAAATAACTTTGGTGACAGTTAAAATTATATTTAAAATATAAAAGTAATCCTGGGCTCAAGGTATATATACCAGTGCTTCCTGCAAGCTAGAGAATGATCAGTCAGAACTTATGGTGTCATGATTTAGGCAAAGCTCTTTCTGTTGTTAATGGAAGTGTTGATGGAGTCAAAACTATAGGATTAAATTTAGTTACTAATTTGGTCCAACCCATAGTCCGTCATGGGTCCAACCCATATCTGCTTTTTCATAAATTTATATTTGAATTGCATATGTACATCTTGAGCCTTTATGGGCAGTCTTTCCCAAGACTATATGGTAGCCTTTGCTTTGGCTTTCTTGTTCCCTGCTCTCTCGTACTAGTAGGAAAATGTAAGCCCCTCAACTGGCTCTCTAGAGGATAACCTGCCTGCACTGCTTTCTACCTTATGAAGTCAGTTCAACAGTAAGCAAGTTAACTTAAAGTTAGGTCTTTTTTGCCTGGTGTTTTGGGGGCATAGGTTTCCTTAATCATGCACAAATTTCTTCTTGTGGGGTTTAACACATCTGGATGTTGTAAGGCATAGCATATCATCTAAGACATTTGAAAAACAGTTTTCCTGAAAACTGTAGTGAGAGAAATACTAGACATTGCACATTAAATCTGCTTTATTATAAGCTTTAATAATAAAAGTCAGTCCATCACTATTTGCATAAATAATCCTTTTGAATGTTGGCTTCAAAACATTGCTTGCATTTGATGTCAGAATTGCCTGCAGAGAGTATTTTGGCCTTGTCTTGAGAAGAGCTTGGAAGTCCGTATTTAGGTTTTAGATCTGATTTTTTTGTTAATGTTTGTGTCTAAAGCTAGGAACCTAAAACCATATTTAGTGACTTGAATCCATAATAGGTATTTGGAATAAGCACTTGGTTACTCACCACATTGGAAAAATTTAGCCTATTAAAAACATTTTTAGTTAGTTTAGGGTAATATCAATGATGCACCTGGCCACTACATTCAAGAGGGAGCAGTCCTTACCCACAATCACAGAACAGACAGATGGAAATTAGGAAAAGAAGAATAGCAAACAGGGATTTTTAATACAAGTTCACTACATTTATAGACAATACATCGGAAGTTGATCTTCCTTTAAGAAATCATTCAGTGTGAACAGAATAGTGGACTTTCCAGTGGGCTAAAGGATGCAATGGTGGGAGCACATAAAAAGGAATAAAAGATTATTTTCAAAGAACTGACAAAGGAATGGGAACATTAGCAGTGAAAAAGCTAGGAGGGCAATGTAAGGGCAAGAACTGTATAGAGCTTTGAACATGGTAAGAGGGAGCTTAAATTTGATTCCGTAACAGATGGGGAGTCCAAAGAGGAATCTGAAGTGGGCAGTAATGTGATCAAACCAGTAGGCAAGTGAGCAAGCTGATTTTGGTGTTTGCTGGATATCAGGGGCTGAATGAAAGATGTGTTTTGTGAACTCTGAAGAGCGTATAAAATGGTCAAAAGAAGCTTTTCCTGTTTTTTCCCTCTCAATTTCTTGACCCTTTCTTTGACCTTGGGGGTAACTTCCAGGCAGATTTGTACTAAGGGCATGCTAGAGAGAAAAGGTACCACATTCATTTCTTTCTCCTGCTTATTACGTACTCTGCTACAGCTGCTTATCTTAGCCCACACACCCTGAGAGGCCTCTGTAAAAGGGGAGGAAGACAGCAAATGGCAGCACAGGTTTAGGGATTCATGCAGCTGAGAATAGCAGGTGGTCCTCAATGTATTTATTTTCAACTTAAAATTATCTTCGCTCTTATTCATGGGAGGTGTTTCCCATGATACTTGCTTTGCACTTCCATTGTGCCACTTCACAGCACCTTATTAATTTATCCTCTATTTATGATTCTTCACCTGCTTTCATAACATATCTCTGAAGCCCCTTGTTAAGAGAAAGCATTTTAACAGATGTCCTTGCACATTGGGATGAATGTATTATGGATACATAATTGTCTTCACACTTCCTACAATCACCTTTTTTCACCTGCTCATGCAGTGAACACCTCTGGCTTGTTGTTAGTGCACTTGATTGCAGCATGGGAGGCTTACAGGGTCAAAGTTAGTCTTATACCTTTTGCACTGTCATGCGAGTCTTGTGAGCTTTACTCCCATACTCCCAATTGTAAAATGGCTTCTTTGAGCTTTTATAATTGCAGTATATATATAGCATTATTAAATCTTTTTTCATCTATTTGTAGGATGGCAGTTTTCCCCTATGACATACATCCCATAATATACTTAGGAGTGCATACATATATGTCTGTGAAGGTGATCTCCATGTGATAAATTACAGAGGGATGTGATAAATAGCCTTTGTCTTTTACTTTTGGCTGCCTCACCTGTCACCTTCCGACTAGTCCATTTCCCCAGGATTTATTCCAATATTACAAAACCCAAAGCACTTCTAACTGCAACCATTATTTTAAATCAGCCTACCAGTCATTCCTCCCCCAAAATTTACCCTTTCCCAAAGGCTTTTTGGGTGAGATTCAGATTCTGCACAATAACAGCTGCTCTTTACCTAAAACTGTCATTATTTTACACTCTACAGCTAGGGACAGACATTTAAAAAGCCTGAGCCTGAACTAATTCACTCTTTGCAGGTTAGTCTAAGCTGTGCAGCTTAAACTGATTAATAACTGGACAGATATTCTCGGTTACATCAGGAAATGCAGGTATGTGCCTGCAGTGGCTTAAGCCAGAAGCCAGGGCGTGCTAAAGTATGCCTGCCAGCCACTGCCAAAGGGGTGGGAAGAGAGATGCCCCTCAGGAAGGGGCATGGCCAGGCACCAGCTGGGGCTAGCAGGACACACAGGATCCCAGCCATCAGTCTGCTGGGGTAGGGGGAGTGGCTGCCAGACTTCCCAGTGGGGATGGGAAAAAGTCCTTTCTCTGAAGCAAGCATGTATTGAACACAGCAATTTGCAAAGCATACAACAGGGAAGTACCAAAAATCTTTGCCTAAGCTAAGATACAGCCCAGTAAAACACAGCAGACACAACTTAGTCTAACTTAGAATGTAAAGCAGGAAGACAAGAGAAAGCCTTGCACAAGTCTTACTAATCCTGAGGGCAGAGTGTCTCCTTACAGCCAGGCATTCAGAAAGGGTTTGTTTAGATTTTATGGGTTCTGCTTTATAATGTAAATGTAGCTCTCTGCATTCTTTGGGCTGCAGTTTACCCTTAACTCCATCTCTAGCACATATGTGTGATGATTGTCAGGTGTTTGCCAACACTTCCCACCTCTTGGTCTGGTCCTGCAGGTCTTAGCTCTGGGCTTGAGAGCTCTTGCTGCCCTCTCCCTTGCCCCTGACCATTAATTCCCCAGCCAGGGAGGGGAATGAATCCCCTTCCTGGTTGCAGGCAAGTTGGACAGAGGGAGGAATTAACTCCATCTCTGCCTGGCTGCCTGAAAGCTGTGGGGGTCCACAGGGTTTGTCGGGGGGCGAAGGGATGGAGGGAGGAATTTGGCTCAGGGGCCATGGCAGGCCAGCATGCCCCACCCCTGCTCTTGCAAGACAGCAGAGGGAAGGGACCAGCCCTGCTGTGGAGTAGAGAGCCCCACCCAGCCCAGGAGCAGGCTGGGATGCTGGGGGTCTCTGATTTAACTTAAACCAACAAGGGGTCTGGGGCAGACATTGCATAAACCAGTTTGAGCCAAATCAGTTAAGTCTGATACTACATTCAACCAGGTTTATCTCAAACCAGTTTGAGCCATTTTCAAACTGGTTTATGTGCACTGAATATCTGTTCTGTTCCAGGTTTAAACCAGTTTCTGACCGCTTAAACCAGTTTACGTGTAATGTCTCCCTAGCCTACCTCATCAAGGTATTTAAGCACAAGCCTAATTTGAAACAAATGTTTAGTCCCTTTGAAGGCAAGATAAAACTGTTCTCTTTTCAAAGACTGTGAAAGAGGAAAGATAAAGGCAAGCTATGTAAGTGGCTGTAAAACAAAGCTGATGTGACTTGCTCAGTCAGCTCTTAGAGAGGCTTGGGAGCATTCAAATAACTCATATAACATTAGCTAACTAAGTTTTTAAAGATTTTTGCCTATCTTTTCCTGTCCCAAAATCATGACCCTTTCAGTGATTTTAGTGAATGAGGCTAGATATTAGACAGACCAACAAAATCCAAAATTCTGAATTGCTAGATCACGTATTTCAGATGTTTTAAGCAAATCATATGGTAATGGTTAAGTATTTTATCTATATCCATAGGTCTAACCTTAAAAGCTTCACATTCCCCATTTTAGCTCTTGGTGATTCATTTAGTCTCAGAAAAATTGGGAGCTGTCAATAAGTTCACTTTAAAATTTTAAGCTAAGTAACCCAGCAGGTTACTCATAATATGATCACTTCTTAGGGAGTGTAGCTCTATAGGTGATATATCCCAAATTTTTACAAGGCATGTCAGGGACTATAAAACTGATTAAAAGAACTGTCTTTGCTAAGCTTACTTTGTGTCATTAATAAAGTTCCTTCAGATCATGACAGTGATCTCATTCATTTGGACACCTGTCCGTCTAGTTTAATTTAACTTAATTGGCAACCTTAGCTCCCTCCATGGAACTGGATGAATGTGATGAATGGTCTCAAGAACAGAGAATGTCATTAAATGAGTTGAATTTAACCCTTCACTTTAAACTTTGTCTTTTGGGAATCCCAAATCCTATTGGCAGACACTGATTGCTGAATAATAAGCAGGAGGGGATTAGCTACATCTGCATTGAGTATGTCTTCAGAGAATGCTAACAATAACACCAATCCTGTTTGTCTACCTCTAGGAAATGAACAAAGGAAATGTGTTAGAAGCAAAATATGAACAACAGGATTTAGTGTTGTAAATAGATGCATGTCCCTGTAGAAATCAGATAGCAAAGCAGAGAAATCCTAATAAGGAAATGCTGCTTACTGCTTAGAACCAGTTGGGTTTAATAGGCATATTTTCATTGACCTTCCATACAGGATTACAGTTTTGCTAGAAGGAATTTTAGATGTGTTCATCCATGTCATCAAAGATGCATGTTATCATCAGTTAGAGCTGGCTCGCTGTGACACTGAAGCATAAAGAAGACACTGTGCTTTCCCCTCAAAGTCAGAAAATATAAAGCAATGAAAATATGCATGCTGTTGTTTAACAACCCTCTATGTCTGAAAGGCTTTATTATTCTCTACTTTTGTCCTACCTGAATTATTAGATCAAAAAGGCCATTATATTCAAAGCAATATTTTTCTGATTGTCTTTTAACAGCAAGCAAAATAAAGTAAAGTAATACAGAATTATTATTATTAGAATTATTAAACAGGACTTCCTACAATGTCAGTTTAAAGGCTGCAGCTATAATTTTCTTGGACAAAAAGACTGGATATCAACAGACTATTATCACGATTGGTTTTAATTACCTATTTCTATGAAATATTAGAGAAATATTTTACATTTAAATGTAATTTCCCTTTCTCCTCTGCTTTCCAGTTTAAAGTTCAGCATAACTAATGCCACTTTTTCCCTCTTTAATCAGTTAAATAGTCATCTTTATTTTACTGACCAGTTTCATGTTTCTTTACTTATTTTTTACCTCACTGGTCGTGATGTTACTTTTTTCATCCATTTTCTTTTCAGCTTCTCTTCTATCATTGGACATTCAACAGGCTGCCAATGCATATCCTGGAACATGCTGTGGTAGTTTTAGCATTCTGTCCAGAGGGTCAGTAAGGCTCTGAAACCTTTCCTGAAACTGTACAAATGCACTGAACTGTGGCTGTAAATGTTGGAAGCAGATTGGAGTATCCAAGTGCCACTGAATTCACTTAAACATGATGTAGACCGGTGCATCTAGTGTCTGACTGTAGCTGTTGTCATATATCATATCATATATATATACTGGAGCATTTTGTAATGCAGGTGCACTCTACAGGATTGCTGTCACTGCTTTTCCAGTTGATTATAGTTTAAGAAATTAGCTGCTAAATATGCTACGTCAACTTGTCAGAAGAACACAGCCTGGTATGTTACAAAAGAGTTCCTGACAATATGAGGATCCTTGTTTATCACCCTTAGCCTTCAGAAGCACTGTCATTGAATTAAGTAGCACTTGCCACAGTTAGACTGCTAATATATTTTCAGAGAATCATATTTGGGTTGGGTGTGCATAAAGCCACACAATACATCAGGGGTGGGCAATTATTTGAGGCCAGAAGTCACATAGAGAATTTTGATGAGCTGTTGCAGGCCCCCTCTACCCCTACCCATGCAACAACTCACCAAAACTCTGTATGTGGGATGGGATCATGGGCAGAGAGGTGTTTGGGAGCAGGACAGGAAATCCACTGCCTGTATGCCCCTGCCCTGTCAGGGGAGAGGGCTTATGTGCGTGTGTGTGAGGGGCGCTTCCTAGGTGCTAGGTCCCAGGAGCCAGCCGGGGTGAGGGGATAAGGTGTGCGCGCAGCAGAGCTTATACAGGAGGTGTTGTCTATAGTGCTCTGCATGGGGCTCAGCCCTGCCAGCTCCCAACCAGGGCAGCCTTTGCTGCTCTCCCACCATCCCACCAGCACCCGCTGGTCCCACCTGGCCGGCATGCACAGCTTACTAGCTGGACTGCTCCTAGTGTGGCAGCTCCTCTCACCCCCAGTGGTGGTGGCTGCTCCTGCTCCTGCCCCTACTGCACCATTCAGCTCCTGCCCCACTGCGTGGGACACCAGCTCCCGGCCACCTTCCACCTGCTCACAGGTGGCTATTCATCATTCTGGGTGGGTGGAGCAGGTGGAAGGCAGCCAGGAGCTGGAGCCAGAGCCCAGCACGCTGGGGCAGCAGCTGCCCTGCTGCAGCTCCCCCTCTGGCTTGAAACCACACAGGAGGAGCAGGAAGAGGAGCTGCTGCTGGAGGTGAGGGAAGCTGAGCAGCGCCCATGGGGCTGCAGCCACATTGAGACAGCCCTGCCAGAAATTGTGTGTGCTGGCTGGGGCTGGTAGGTACCGGCAGGAACTCAGCCCTGGCTGCCCCAGACCAAGCTTGGCCTCATGCAGAGTGCCTCAGGGATAGCCATGGGCCTGTGGTAGGGAACCATTTGTGCCTGCCACTTTAAGGGCCTGGAGCTGGCAGCTGCCAGGTGCCTGATGAGGGCAGCCATTTTGAATCAGGGGCTGCCCATATAAACAGGGCAGTTCTGCTGCTGGAGGGCAGGCAACAACATCGCCTGCCAGGAGCAGGTAGCTTGGTGGGGCTCCCAGTGGTGCGGGAGCCCCCAGGAAATGCCAGGCTAGTTACCACCCCAGTAAAAGGTGGGTCGGGGTGCCTTAACCCCTAGTCCCCACAACCGGGTTGGTTACCTCATATTTGGAGGATCTGTAGGGTGGCCCCCCCAGAGAGAGAGAAAAGGCCATAGACTCATACCTGTCTGGACACCCCCCTGTTTCAGGCCCACTGTGAGGAACACCCAAGAGCTGAGGGCCTGCGGTTCCGACTGGCCTGGAGGTGGGCCAGGGCTAGTGAGCCACAAAGGTCCCGGGGGGGCACACCCGTAAGGGGAAGCGGTTCATGGAGTTATGCTGCCTAGTATGAAGGTGGATGAGACCCCTTGAGGAGAGGACTCCAGGCGGGGTTCAATTAGTAGAATTCTGGGGCCCAGTGTGGGGGCCAGTGATTATGATAACGCCTAGATACCATCAGCAAGGCTTGGGCTATGGTGTAGGGGAGGAATGGAGCTGCAGATAGTGCCCCCTGGCATCAGGGAAGGAACTGGGCAGCCTCCCACTTAATTACATCAATGAACTAATTAATGAACAAAAAGGTGTGGCAGATGAGAAGGCAGGCTGTTAGCCCAGAAACAGGTGGGCAGGCTGCAGGGAAAGCAGCCCTGAGAAGGCCCCCTGTTACAGGGCCATATCCAGTCAATTGGCTGGCACTACCCTGCAGGCCAGATCAAATCAGCTGTTGGGCCAGATCTGGGCCGCAGGCCATATTTTGCCCACTCCTGGATGAAATGAAAAAGAATAGAGCATGACTTTTGTGACTTTGAAATAGGACTTTCTGGCCCTTGGCACACATTCATTTAAGCTAAGTACAGACAGCTAAACCCAAGGCTGAGTCAATTCAAACTTTATAGGTTAAACTGATAAGCAAGTGAACAGGCATTAACTTTTGATCTGTGAAATGCAGTCATATGCCTGCAGTGGCCCAGGCCAGAAGCCAGGGGGTGCTAGAGCATGCTTCCCTATTCACCTGGCCCAGAATGCTTGGACCAAGGCTAGCTTGCCCATCCTGCAATGAGGAGTTTGCAAGGAAGGTGCAAAGCATCCTGGGATGCTTCAAGTAAGTAAACTTGAATCTGGAGAGAATCTGGGACAGAAATTCAATAAACTGATTTAACCTAAATTAGTTAAGTTTGATGCTGCATCCATCCAGGTTTATCTTAACCTGGTATCAGCCATTTTGAAAGCGGTTTATGTGCACTGAACTTCTATTGTGTTCTGTTGTGTTCTAGATTTGAACCTGTTTCCAATCACTTAAACCAGTTTATGTGTAATTTCTGTCTCTAGCCATAATGGTGCAATGGGATCTGATCCCCAGTCCCAACAATCATATAGCAAGATGCACAGGGATCTGATCATAATTGCACCATTACTACTTGCCAGTGCAGAGGAAGCCCAGGATCCTGATTATGGTTATGATCCTTGGCTCCTCGTATACTGGCAAGTAGAATGCTGGGTGTCAATGTGTAAACTGATGTGGTCTCAGGGCTGGAACCAATAATCAAATAGGTTGCGTCCAGATGAGCATGAATGTTTGGTTTCCTGGGGACAAGTAGCAGTGGCGTACCTTGCACTTCAGCTGCTTGTCGCTGGGGAATGCCCATGCCACACGCACTTTGGTGCACGGCAAGCTACCCTGGGGACAGTAGGGGGAGCAGGGGCCAGCACTGGGATGGCCCTAGCACCTTTACTTGGGGTCCTGGGGGCTTCCTGGGGCTGCAGCTGTGGTGCTCCTGATGGGCAGAGCCGGTCTGGCAGCCACAGCCTAGCTCTGGGAGGCCTGGCTCTGCTTTTCAACAATGCATGCTGCCAGTGTGTGTGCTGCTGGTTTGTTTTTTTTCTGCAGGTTTTTTTGACCCCTGCATATATGTTTGTGGTGCCACATACTGCATGGCTGCACTCGTCTGGACGTTCCCATAATTATCAGTCCCAGCCCTGGGACAAAATGGGAGCCAGTCCGAGACTGGTGTAATCCTGTAGCTACACAGGAGCTGGTTCAAAACTCTAGTGTGGTGCCAGAGCTGGGACCTGCAATCAGTTCATCATCAGTCCCAGGACCAGGACTGCACTGGGATTGTTGGAGACCCTGGTGCTGGGACTGACAACCTGCCAAGTCATGGGGAACCTCAGGGCTCACCACAACTTGGCGTCAGAAAGTGGTTTTCTTCTCTGCCCCTGCAGGAGCTGTAGAACAAGGCAAGCACTATGCCAGGTCAGGGTGAGCTCTGCAGCTCCCTTTGACCTTGCACCCTGTGATGGGCTCCCCTTAATTCAGCAACCTGAAAACATATTTTGTGGAATATTTTTGTGCTCATTTTCCCATTTCACCATGCTATTTATTCCCTGAACCCATGGCAGGATTACTATTTGTGGCACAGTTAACAGATTAATTGCATCCTAAGTGTAATGTCTGCCAGAGGCATCTTACTCAGAATGTATTGCTAGCAATGCCAACAGAGAAACAATCATCTGAGGACTTTATTGGTCAATATCTGTGCCTTTCTATTAAAAGAGAGGAAGTTGCATACAACAGATGTCCCTCCTGCCCAGTTATGTCTTACTTGTGTGAAATCTACCTAATTTAAGATCAAAATTCAAAAGCCAATACTAACACTTATACAATAGCAAAGCAGGCAGGAAGGTCTGGAAAAATACACATGCATTAACAGTTTCTTAGGTTTCTCTCCCCTCCTTTTTTCTCTTAAGAAAATAAATTTTCAATTCTATGAATCTGTTAATGTTTACAGAAGTTCTATTTAATGAACATAGTAAAGTTTAAGAATGTCTGAAATTTTCTTTTGACTAGTATGGTTAATACAATATATGAATATCGCATGGAAGCCATGGTGGTGGTGGTGGTAGTGTGTGTGTGTGTGTGTGTGTGTGTGTGTGTACACACGCAAATGCCAAGATGGTTTTACAAGGCTATTTTTTTTTTCCACCAGAAGAAACACTTAAACCTTATGGACTGGTGAATGAAAGTGAGTAAAAAAGAGCATTGCAAAAAGAAAGACCTGGAACAGATTTAATTTTGATTATTGAGAAACATGAAGGGTGTCATGTTTCCCACACACTGCAGATTTTATTGCCATTCTTCAAGAATAATCCATTCCTATTACAATTGTGCATGCTTTTCCAATTAAAAAAAAATAATTGCTAATGTTTCTGTTTCATCTGATACAAACATTAGCACAAAAATACAAATAATTTCACATCAAGCAGTAGGAACAACTGGAGGATAATAGCAGAGCATTCAAGATGTTTTGCTGTAGCTTCTGAAGCATTAGTTTAAGCCCCATTCCAGTTGGGTTACTCCCACTTGACCAAGCTGTTAAGGGGTACCTGGTCATTCAGGTTGAGAAACAAAGGTAGCTGGATGTTATGCTAATCACATCACTGTGTACCATTGACTATAGTAACTGGCTTGCCTGGTGAACTTGTTAGATCAGGTCAACCAATGTCATTTTTAATCAGAACTGGGGATGGGATGTTTGCTTTGCTTATGTACAATATCATATAATTAATGAAGCACTATAATGCATGAGCTGCCAGACCAAATATTTATGTGCAGTCATCTTTGATGTCTTCAAAATGTGAAGAATTCTGAGATCAGGTACTTTACTGAAGTATTGCTCTCTCTTGCTGTTACTGAGATGAATACTACACCAGGCTGTAGAGAATCCTTGCAGGTCAACCTAAAAATATTTATGGTATAGCTTTAAAAAATGACTTCTCTTCTGCCTTACCAGCCAAATAATGAGGTGCAATGAAAACTGATGTGGGTGAAAGAAGAAGGAATAGCAATCAAGAAAGAAAGATGAGAGCAAATGGGAAATGGCGTTCAAGTTCAAGCATTTCCTAGAGGAACCATTTCTAAGTTTGATTAAGAGGCTGTAAGAAGTACCAAATGTCATGCTTAAAAAAGATCAGCATTTCTATTTTAAGATATTCAGAAGGCAGAAATAAACTATTTTGTTGACAGCCATGATAAAGAGCAAATTTTCCCTTCAAATCTTACTAGTAATGTAGCGGTAATTCTCCAAAATTACATTTATCCTTTTATTTCTTTATTTTGCATTAAATATCTACAACAGATTTTCCCATAATCATACTGGGGCGATTAAGTCTGTTTTACATAGAAACAGATGCTAGGTGTGTATGTGTAACTGTTAACACTAGCGGCATATGCATGATATCAGCTTTACAAATACTTAGGCTCCCTTGGTACTAGACACTTTTGAAGCTAAGGGAGGGAATGTTTTTATGTTATAACATTTTCCCCTGGTGATAGTAAATTAGCTGCTTTGTATCCTTCTTCAGTGGGAACTGCACAGAGTCACTTGAGAGCCTGACAGATAAGTTTTAAGCCTTGCCATTCTACCTGTTACCTAAATAGCATGCCTGAAATCCAAGAAATGTGATATGCTATGTACCTGTTCAGTAGCAAATAGACTGAAGGGGGAAAAAAATTACTTTTTTTCTTTCTCTTAAAAAACAACTTTTTACTGTTTTACTTCCTTATGGGTTGGCCTGGGACAGGATGAACCATGCAGCTGTGTGTGGTGTTCCTCACCCTTTTGGAACCCTTCATGATTAAAGTAACAATTTTTATTACAAGAAAAACATAACCTGTATCCTATTGACACTTATAAAATTATCAAGCAAGCTTGGCTGGTGCCCAGTTATCTCTTTGCCCCTTTATCTTTAAGACCAAAGCTAAAAAGATGCACAGAAGCCTCTCACCTTATTTTCTTTCTATAACCACAGAAGAACTAAAAAGATCAAAGGTCCAAATAAAGTAAATATACCAAGATTATAAGTAAAAAGTGTATATGATATTCTAGATTATATATTTATAACAAAGTGAAAGGTTCCACTAAACCTAAATGGTTTCCTAATAGCACAAGAAGGCTGATAATTTTTACATGGCTGAAATAGGTTTATCACCTTTCATACCATGTGTGTCTCTTCCTTAGTATACTACTATATCACCTCTACAGAGTGAAGATTTTCTCCTAAGGATTCAATGGACAAACTCATTGGTTGATTTTTTTGAGGCAGTTTAACATTTGCAGTGGTACCTGTTGTTTCAAGTGTTTTTAACATATTTAATGCCTTATTATAGCACCTTCTTTACAGTGCATTAGTATAAATAAGATGGAGGACCTCTCAAAAAAGATTTAACTGACAGCATCTTCCAAATTGGTTGCGTCTGTGGATGCTGTTTCTGTTCAGGGCTATAGAATCTAATGATGTTTCTCAAAGGAATCTGCCTTGGATTATATATATAGTTCATTAATGACCTGATAGAGCTTCTCCCAACTAATAGTAGGCTATAAAAAGAAAATTATTTGAGAATACAGTGAACAATATAGAGAATACAGTGAACAATATAATTACAAAAAATGGGGGGAAACAAAGAAATTACAGGTCTTAGTATAAAACAAATAACCATTTTGTCTTAAAGATTGCAATAATAGAGATGGATTCATGAAAAAGGTGATAGGTGAAGAGGTGTTTCTCAAATGAGTTACTCAACTGCTGCATATCAAAGCAATCAAGTTCCACCAATAAAGTTGTTAAGGCCTGTGTTCCAGCCTAGTTATGACTTCAAAATATAAGAAAGCAATCTAAATCTTGAAGTTCTTGATCAGTCATCCAAGGAAAATAAAGTTGAGCATGAGACTGAAGCCTTTTCCAACAAATATCTCTCATAAGATGTTTTAACTGATAATGAACCCAAACCCCTACCTGTGCTGCCACCCCAACCTTTCTCCATCTCCCACCCAATCCCTGACCCATGTTGCTTCCCCATCCCCCACCCCACTTTACTGCCACCTATCTGCCCAACCCAACGAAGGCTGCCACCCATCCTGTACCATAGCCCTGGCCCGGCCCATGACCTGCACTAACTGGATTGCAGCAGCGCTGGTAGCTCTTAGCTCTAGCCCCAGGCTTGGATATCAAATCCAAGACAAGGCGTGTTCCCCCTGCTGTTGAAGAAGGGAAAAAATCTTGTCTTGGATTTGAATAAATGCAGTACTTTCTTCCATTACAGTGGCCAAATTTAGGATTTGTATCTGGATACAGATTTCCTGGGCCCCTGACAGATCTAACACTTAAAATGTGATTAACTGATTTTAAGTAGTGACCCGGCCACATATTAATACAATTTATGGTGTGATAAAACAAGAAATAAGCCACAAAGTTTTTACACATATTTTGTGCAATAACTTTGTGGCTTATTTCTTGTTTTGTTTGTGTACTAACTTTGTGGCTGGTTCCTATTCTACCTTAAATGTTATGTGTGGCCAGTGCTTCCAGCCCTGGACTGCACAGGAGGTATTTAAGACTGAAAGGGGCTCACAGTTAGGGAGCACATTAGAGCCCTTGGCTTCCATGTGCTCTGGTGACTGGGAATACTGAGCCAGTGCTCCCAATCTCTGGAACACATGGAGCCCTTGACTCCCGTGTGTTCCTCCTGGCTGGGATCTTCACACAGCTGACCAGCGCTCCCAGCTGGGGTAACCCTTGGAAGCTAAGGGCTCCATCTGCTCCTGCAACAGAGAAGCCAACGACTCCCTGATCCCCCCAATTGGGAGCCGCATTCAGTCAACCAGTGGTTCCAGCTTCAGGAGTGCATGGGAGTCAAATTTTCTATTTGCCAGTTAGAGTGAGCCTAGCATCATGGTCCAAGGCTTCCCTTGCACCAGCAGCATGGAGTGCTTGGGAACTAATCTCCAATCCCACTACTGCACCTCTTGCCCTGCATGTGTGACACAGCCAGAGGCATGATTGTTGGGACTGAGCATCAGATCCCATCACATCTTTAACATGTGTCAGTGGCCCGACAGACCTTTTAGTGATGCTTATTTAAAAGGGGATTGACTATCCATTGACAAATGTTAAATCTGTAATCCTGCAATGGGTGAATTAATTCTCTCACAAAACCTCACTTATTTCAGTCTGTCATATCCAGAAGAAAAATGGTTACATACTCTGGTTGTTAATAAAGCCACTGGAAAGGTATATCAACAAGATAGAGCTTCCTCGGAACAGAGACCTCTCAGTTTGTTGAGTGCCACCCACAAATCAGGACATCCTTAAAAAGAAATCTCCTATCTCTGACTTCTAGAAGTTTACAAAGTAAACTCTCTGCACCTTTCTAGATGTTGTATGTTGAGACAATTGACAGCCTAGGAAAAATATTTAATGCTGTTATATAAACCAATAGTGGCTTGCTTGTGTGTCAGTCAGGAATAGCGCTCTCTCTCTCTCTCTCTCTCTCTATATATATATTTTTTTTTTAACAAAACCTATGTTATCTTCAGGAATTATCTATCAGCAGTGGAATTATATTTTCACTACCTTTGTCTATTCCCCCCAATTTGTTGCTTTTGTCTGTCACAGCCATGTGTTCTTTTTTTATCTCTAAGTAGATTGTACAGCCTACTATTTATTTTCAGTGACTGGGACCCAAGTAGTGTTTACCAAATAATTCGACTTAGACATAACGGATCAGTTGATACACTTGCTAATGGGCTGCTATACCATACAGCATCTTAGTAAAAGAGAACGAATATGTTATGAATTATTGTAAAGAATTAATTAGTTCAGTCAGATACTATTACTAAGGAAATTCCATCTAATGGGGCAATACTGATAAAATTGCATTGAATAATCCATGGACCTGACTGTGAACAAGAAAAGGAAAATGTGTTAGTTTGTAATGTTCTATTAAATAGATCCATAGATGTATTGCGTCATGCTAATTGTTGCAGTTCTGTTTCTCTTCTTTTCCAGGAAACAACTCTTGGGTTCTACAGCAAGCAGTCACTGTATTCACAATTTAAAAACTAAGAGTTTGTCAGTTTAGACCAGCTAGTTAGGCTGTGCAAATCACCAGCAGCTGTATTTAGCATGGGCATCCCTCCACAAATATAGAGCCAGTGTAGCCTAACTCATATACCTTCTTCCTTGTGGCCTGACTCACGGCTTATTTTAATGTCAGGATGTGGAAGAGGCTCTGTATGTGCTATTCAATTTTTCTGCAGCTGGTATAGGGTCCTTTAGTAACCAATAACTATCACGTTAGAACAGGTACACACCTGTCTTCCCCAGCCATCTTAAGAGGCAAAGGGCTGGAGAGCCAAAACCTTTTCTTCATTCTCAATTTCTCTTTTCCCTTGTAGGAGGGAAGTGAACTCTTCCTCAGCCTTGAGCAGCCGCTCTGCTTCTTTTCCTGTTCATCTGGTGCTTTGTACTGCCAGGTTGAGAAGCAGATAATATGGTGCCTAGTACCTGAGCCCCTCTGATGCAGCACGTGTCCAGTAGGAAAACTGTTTGCAGCTGAAATAGGACAGCAGTGTCCAAAGAGCTCTCACCACACATCAGAATTATTTTGGTTTGCATGGGAAGCATGGTTCCTTCACCATAGTGGTGGGACTGTTTCAAGCATTTTCTTTTAAAAATTGCAGGAATGACTCAGTTCACAGTCAGGTACAAATTGAAGAGCGGAGTTTAAAGGGTCAAAGGCCAAAAGTGGTTTCTGGGCAACGTGGTACTTGCCATGGTTTAGGCAGTATTTTGCAACTGTGGACTTCCTTACATTTTGGGGATGTGGGGGAAGTGGAAGCTGTCCCTGTCTGTGACTCACAGGTCTGATTTGCCTGCAGAACAGCAAGGCAGAGGCCAAAGACCCATTGTTGGGATCTGTGGACCAGCCCGCTGTGAGGAAGGAAAATTTTCAGGTAACAAATGCATTTTCTTATTCTTTCCTCCAAAAATATATGAGACTGCCACTAACTCTTTAATAACCAGTATGATTTCAAAGCCTACTTATTAAAGATTCTTTAATGTGCTGTGATTTAATGATCAGTTCAGCCCTGAAATATGTCTAAAATATTTATGGTCTAGCACAGCGGCAATGAACTAGGATTAATTCTACTGTCCCACCAGCTGTTTATTGCCTTTGAAATATTTTATGCTACATCAGTATTAGAAACATACTCCCCTTATCCTGTATCCAGGAGTCCTGGAGGGGAATGTTGTTTAAGGGTAATAATCCTCGTATGTTGATAGTTGTAATACCAAAAGAAAAGTTCACAAGAGCTAAGAGCTTAAAAAATGGCAGCCCATTTTGGTTTTACTGTCAATCATTCTGCTATCTAATTGCTTTGCCTAACTGAAGGAAACCTTTCAATAGTCAAGTCAATATAAATATGCAGATTTAAGACAGCCCTATTTAATAACTGGGAGCATGTGCATGGAAGTGTTTGTTTATTTCTCCTTATTTATGTCAAAATCAATTGTAATTAAATAGGAATCAAACCTCAGAAGTAGTACTTTAGTTGATTGTTCTCATCACAAGTGTCATATAACCCCGCTATGTAAGACATGTCAGGAAAAGCATTATTTTTCCTCTATAATAAATACCTTGTAATAATCTTTTCAGTTCACATTTTATCAGTAAAGGCAATTGTCTCCCTGAAATCAAAAGTGAGACACCCTTTCCACATCACTTCTGTGAGGTTTTCTGAACATATTCCAGGAATTATTAGCTGTAGTTCTGAAAGGAAAATTATTGATATTCCCTTTTGGACAATTTATGCAATTCATTTTTCAGTTATTTATACAGAGATGCACATACATTTAGGCAGTCAATATTTAGTATTATGTCATATGTCAAGACACTAAAACAATTTCTAAAACAATTTATTCTATTGGTCCAAAGTGCATGCTGTTTTGTTTTTTTTAACTTTGTATTATTTTGTGTGCAGTCAAACTAAAGATATGTACAATCCAGAGAGCTATGAAACTATTTCATTACTGAGTTTCAAATGTAAATATTTTCAATAATAAATATGCATCCACAGAACCAAAGGTTAAGTGAATCCTGTACCACAGGAAGTTAGTATGAACTCTGTGCATGCATCCAAAGGCAGATCTTTTTTCTCTTTAGTGTGTGACAGAGGTCAGAAAATATTGTTCATTTTGTAATGCGGTAAGAAAGAGAACATTTTGAGAGCAAGGATTGGACAGTAATTTCATTGTCTGCAGCCACTTGCTTTTAGAACAGGATGATGCACGCTTTAAGCCCAGTCCCACAAACTCCTTCTCACTCCTTAGACATGTGAGTGCTGTGTGAGTGGTTTGTAGGGTTGTATTTATTTGTTTTTTATATTCAATATTTATAAAGGAGAACAAATGAAAAAAACTCAGACATAAGAGTGTTTCACCAAAACTAAAATAATAAACCTATTGAAATCAGTGGCAAAACTTTTGCTGATTGTTGCAGAACCAGGATTTCGTACTATAAGTTTTTTGAAAGAAGGTAAAGCATTTAGTATATTAAATATGTGAGATGAATGAAGGTTATGCAAGCATCAGCTGAGAAAATAATAATGTTGTATTAAAAAAAAACTACAAAATTTCTAATTCTTGTTCATCTATGGAAAAAAATTAAAGCAGATATGTGAGACAGCACCTTGCAGAGATACCCTAAGCTAGTTTTGTGCACTGGCTCTGGAACTAGAAGCAGTATAGCCACATTAGCATGGCACTGTGAGATAATTTGCTAAGAAGTAGGGCTTATTTTACTGTATCACTGTGCTGATGTAGCTGTATCACTTCTGGTTCTTCAGTATTCAAATTCAGAACCAACTTGGGTGTCTCTGCAAGGTGCTACATTGTGTAAACTTCAGTGCTTGAGCTATTCATGCTAGCTTTGGGTATTTCCTCAGAGCACTGTATTGTTCTATGAAGACAGATTCTTACTTGTTCTTTCCTTTATTACTTAAAATAAGGCTGTCCAACTGGTGGCTTTTAGGCCACATGTGGCCTGCAAGAGGTTAAGTTGCGGTCCCCGGGGTCTCATCCGGCTGCCACCCTCCCATTGCTCCAGCTACAAGAGCAGCCAGGGCCTCCACGCTCTCTCCTTCCCTCCTCTGGCTGCCACTTCCTGAGCTCACCCCAGGTGGCAGGGCAGTGCCAGCTGAGAGTGAGTCCAGGCTGCACTGGCAGGTGGGGAGAAGGGTATTGCAGTGGGGGATTGGGTGGGGTACCTGTAAGGGCACACATTATAGTGGGAGAGGGGAAGAATGGGAAATTGCACCTGCATGGTGCACCAGTTGTGGGGAGAGAGGGGAGAACACAGATTGCAGCAGTGGAGGGGAGCATCTACACAGCTTGGTGGCCCATGGATCACCTGGTGCAGGCCACACAGCATGTCAGTCCCACTGACGTGGCCCCCAGAGCATGGGGCTCACCCAGGTCCTAGCCCTGATTTGAATGCTTATATCTTACAATACACAGTGTTACAAAATATATCTACCTATCTACCTAAACATTCTCTTGTATAGCCCTGTTACAACCCTACACAGTGGCACATGACTACACTTGTTAAAAAGTATAAGAATTAAATTTTAGGCCAAAAATGTACTCCAGTCATCATTTAACAGGTCAACCACTCAGTGAAGTGTGTGTGAAGCAAACAGGATTTGACCAAGGGTGTCTACTGTAAATGCAGAGTACTGTAGGATTTTTTTGGACAGGTGTACTATGCAATTGTTTATACTGAAGTGAAATGCAACCTTGCACATACGCACAAACATGAATATGCCTTATTACATTATGTACAAAAACTGGATATAATTAGCAAAGATTTTTTTTTATTATACATATAGCTCAGAAAGTGTTTCTAGCAATAGTTTTGTATGCTGGGATTTTGGTGGTTTGTTGATTTTTATTTGCTTGTTTAATAAGTGTAGCTTTTTTCTTTCTTTTTTTTCACCAATTTAACATAAACATCTAGAAGCCAATTAATGTGAAATAGTATTAATTATGTAAATCAGAAATAAGATCTTGACACCTTACTTGTTTGCTTTACTATCCATATCAGAACTTCATATAATTAATAAGTGAAATCATGATATTTTTTTCTTTGTTATACCCATTTGAAAGGAACCAGCAGTATGAAACTACAACCAGTTATTATTGTAGTGCAAGGTGCATGTTCTGTAAACAGAACTGTATTGAAACCACCATTTTTATTCTAATTTCTTTTCAAGGATCAGAAAAAGCATGGGGAAAGAGAAAGCACAATAAAAGTATCCTTTATTGTAACTTAGTACAAAAGACCATTGTTTGATTTAGCTTTTGTTATAGCTTAAAACAATAAGTCAGTTTATATACAAAAATATATAGTTTACATGATAAAATCTAGATTTTGCCAGCAAGCCTCCTTCTTATGTTATATTAGCTTTCTTTCCACTATAGATTTCCAATCTAGGTAACTATAGTTTTCCAGGTAGCTTGTTTCCTTTTCTTTCTATGGCTGATAATTTAGCAGGTCTATTTTAGTATATGTTCTCCCTAAAGTGCATAGAGCACTTCTGACTGTTTACCCTAAAAGCTCCAGAGATTTGCAAAAGCCTCTAGGCTGCTGCTGTTTATTGTACACACTTGGATTGTTAAGGGTTTATTTTCAACAGGAGGTAGACAAGAGTAGAGATAAAGACCGATGGTGCATATCACCCTACCAGTGCACCTTGCTGTACAGGGTTGCCTATGACCTATTTTATATATTTATTTTTACCTTTAAATTGATTCTGTTTTCTTATAAATACTAATTTGGCCCTTGGCGGTGATAGTTCACTTTGTGTTTATAGTTTCTGCTGCTAGTACAAAAGTGCCTGTTCGATTTTCTTCACTGTCTGCTAGCTGCAGCAGTCAAAATTACAGGCTAATGGTGAGGTGAGCAGCTTATAATGTATGATAATCAATACTCCAAATCTGCTTCTTATGATGTGACATAAAAGAGTGAAGTAAAAATCTACAGATTTTCAGCATTGTAGAGCAAAAGCTCATGCAGTCCTGGTGGTTTTCTCTTCAAGGTCATCTTGTATTTGTTTCCTCACAAAACTATTCTCTCTTTTTTGCTTCATATTTAATTCAGTCAGTGCTAGGATGCCCAGGGAGCAGAAATGGAAGGTTAGTCAATACTGCAAGTATGAATGCGAGTATAAAAACTGCTTTAGTAAATTCAGGAAACGAGAGAGAAGATAAATAAATATGTAAAAAATAGATATTACAGTTAAAGGGATTACCAAGTATATTAATCACAGGTTTTGCTTATGTGCTTTCCTGATAAAATGAATAGCGTAAATAGAGTACATTACATGCATGTGTGCACACACACACACACACACACAGGTATGTAGCTATTTTTTATATATATGAACACACACATAAATTCAAATAGGCTAAGAATTTCAAAGTTACTGGGGATTTTAGCCCCAGAGTTCATCTTTATATCTACCCTAGTCACATGTGGAAACCGTAGTCTTTTTTTGTACATTAAAGACAGGGTACAGAGGCAGATCTATAGTTACTGTTCTACATATACTCCATTTTATATTGTATTTTCAGTTTTGTATACATTGGGGGTTCTTTAGCTTTTGGATTGAAGTTTGTTTTGTTCTCTGTTCAAGGAATATTTTTAAGCAAGCATGTTTCAAATGTTTTGGAGAATGAGACAGTGAAAAATACATTTTATTATAATATGCATGTATAATTATGTACACATTTTTATATCAGTCTGATGCCACATTGATCCTTGTTGGAAACTTGAAATTTAGCATCTCTCCTGTTTAAATGTGCCTTTTAGTGGTTGTGTTGGGCTGTGTGATAATATGCACGATTTTGCCAGCTTTCCCTGGGCAATGTGTACATGGTATATGTTAAGGAAGCTCATAGTCAGCACTCTCTCTCTCCATAAAAATAAAGGTGGTGTGTAGGAAAGGAAGCAAAGAAAGGTGGCTTGTCTTGATATAATGATTAACTGAGGGCAGAGAGGGAAGTAAGAAAGACTGATTCTGTTATACAGAGCATTCTACTATAGCTGCCTATTTAATATAATATTTGATGGTCCTATGGTTTTTTTTTGAAACCTCAGAAATTCCAAACAAAATATGTATTAAAAGGCTGTTAAGGTTACAAAGCAAAATTCAGAGATCAAGAAACAAGTGAGTTATTCAGGAAACACTGTAAGAGAGCCATAAAACTTTTCTATCACATTGTCATGTATTCTTTGTATGCCACATATTTAACAAGAAAATAATTTTAGAAATGTTTTAAAGATTTTCAAACAGTAGTATTCATTCTTTGTATCACAGAACTCTAATAAACCTATGCAAGCAGGTGCCTTAAGTTATCGTGAAGCCAACTATATAGAATTCAGAGGGAAAGAAAATGTATGACTATGAAATTGTAAGCAAGCACCTCACAATTTAAAGGATCAAAAAGTCTCCAGAGAGAGGGAGTTTTTTGCCATACATAATATAGCATTTAAAGGTGTACCATAGCGAATACTAACCTTGTCTGCCCATATTAAAACCTGACTTCTCCCGTTAATGGTATAGGTCTTCAAGGTTATGATGGATTGGACTTTATATCTGTCCGGAAAGTGATATTGCACCTTAGACTGTGTAATGTCAGGAAGATATGCCACTATTGATTGCATATCTTTGCAGGCTGAGGGAAGTTCTATTTAGTTTGGTTTGGAGTGGTTTAAAAATGTTTTCCCTTGTGTGTGTGGATGGGAGGTGGAGATAAGAGGGTTGACAGTTAATATTTCATTTGGTTGTTTTAAGTGGCAGCTGTTTGAAGCTGCTTAGAGGATAGAAAGGAGAAGTAGACCTGATATACATAAACATATGGCAGGTATATGAAAAATGTATTTACTTGTGTGGCTCTGCATTTGTGTCAACAAACTATTGTCACATACATAATGCTGTGTGTCTGCGTGCATATCATTTTCATCTCATTCATATTTTTCGATCCCAGTCCTTTAACTCTCCTCAGGCTTATCTCTTTTCTTCACTTCATTAGCTTCTTTTATTCCGTGGATTCCACAATGTTCACTTCACCTCCTCCTCTTTGCCCAGTTGCTTCTTGCTCAGATGTACAATTCTTATTTCTTTCTGAAATCCTGCTGTATTGTCTTCCTTAAGGATGCTCTGAACTGTCTTCTCCCTTCAGTGATGTTCTTTGTCTTGTATTTGTTTATCTCGGCTATCTTAGGTTTTAAGCATTTCGGGCAGAGAACTTATATAAAGCACAGCATACACTAACCACACTTCATATATGATTATTAATATATGTAAGCTTACTCCCTCAGTATAATTTAACTGAACTCATAATCAGGGATCCTGGTTTTCTCTGTTAAAAAAAAAATCCCCACTTTTCAGATTTAAAAAAGTAACCCAAAATCCACATTCTTCTGTGATTAATATGAAACACCGCTATATATAGATATCTATATCTGTATATAGATATATATACTGAATAGGATATCTATGTATAGGATATCTATATACAGATATATATAGATATCCTATATATAGATGTCTATATACAGGTATAGACATCTATATATAGATATCTATATCTATACAGATATAGATATATATAGGTATCTATCTATCTATCTATCTCTATACCACTAATATATATCTATCTATATAGATATAGATAGATAGATAGATCTATATCTATATATATATGTATATTAGTGGTGTTGCATTTTTAATCATGGAAAAATGTGGATTTTTAGTTACTTTTTTAATTTAAAAAAATGGGGATTTTTTTTTTTTTATCAGACAAAACCAGGATCCCTGGTCATAATTAAGCAATATAATACAATGTGATTTCATAGAAGTAGGGTCGGAAGGGACCTTGCAGATCCTCAAGTCCGACCCCCTGCCTGGGCAAGAGGAAAACTAGGCTCAAATGACCCCAGCCAGGTAGGCATCGAGCCTCTTCTTAAAGACCCCCAGGGTAGGAGCCAGCACCACTTCCCTTGGAAGTTGGTTCCAGATCCTAGCCACCCTAACTGTGAAGTAGTTCTTGCAGGATTTAAACTTATCTCATGATTGATTCATGTCTTTTTACAATCAAGGCTGAGTTACAATATTTCATTTTTCTAGATGAACCTTTGTATTTTATTCTGTGGGCAGCATCGTTCAATGGATGTTTATATAACTCTAATCTCTATGATGATGTGGTATAAGATTATTAAGTGTTTGCAGTCAGTTCCTGAAAAAATGATGTTCTCTAAGGCCACATCTGCACGTGCAGGGGCATGCATTTGCAGCAGTACAAATAGTAGCAGCACAAATTTGTGTCACTACTTTGTGCTTCAGTGCATGCCCCTGCTGGTGTCTTTTGCAGCAGGACACATTGTCCTGCTGCTCCATGTGCTGCAGGAGGGGCTGGCTGGGGCACAGGGTGCCTCAGCATGGGGCTAGCCAGCAGGGAGCCCCGATACTGAGGCCATGGTGGGTAGCCAGCTGGGGAGCAGCATGTGGAGACGGGGGAGCAGCCAGCTCTGGGCTGCTTGCTTCTCTATATCTATGTGCTGTGGAGCCCCAGCACTGAGGCACCCTTCCCCCCCCTGCCAGCCAGTCCCTACCTGGCTGGGGTACCATGTGTCTCGAGATGGGGCAGCAGGCTCCGGGCTGGTGCTGAGGCATGTGTAGCCCCCATCTTGGTATTTGTCCCAACACATGTCACTTTGCTGTGCTTTGCACTGCTTTTTTTGCAGGGTTGTTTTTTGGGGGTTTTTTTGCTCCAGGGCTGAAAATTAGCAGTAGGGCACATGGTTTAACATGCAATGTGTGTGGTTTGTGCAATGCAAAGAGGTTTGCAGCATCACAAACTGCACGTGCCTGCATGTATCTGGCCTTAGGGTTAAAAAATTCAGCATTTCTCAGAATCAGTCCCATATGTGTGCATCTCAGATTCATACATGAATGCATCACCTTCTCAAACACAAATTCAGAATTTTAGTCCAGTTATAATCTTAGATGTAAACATGTTATGGATACCAATTCCTTCAAAGAAACAAAAAGGAAAGGAAAGAAAAGACAAAGATTGTATGTCCTTCTGTTAACTTTAACTCATTGAAATGGTTGTCAGATGGGGAACATTGTATTGGAAACTCAAGTCACAAGACAAAAAAGATATACTTTTTCAGGATTGGCTGAGAAGATGAGAGTATAGCTCCCTTCACAATCAAAAATAACTTAAAAAGAGATTCAAAGGATATTTCTGAAATGTTCTGGTGTATTGACATAGGGCTAGAGTCACATAAACAGTAGTGTTATATGATAAATAATGGCAGTCCAGAAATATTGGTTTGGCATAAGATGACAGACAAAATACATTTTTTAAAGTTTTCCTATAGACCTTTAAATTGAATTGTAGAACTGGAAGCACCCAAACTTAGGCTCTAAAATACAGTGGATTAAAAAAAAAAGTCTTTAGCTATATTCCATCATCTTTTTGATAAAATAGAAATATAAAAATCTAGACTGACAGCATTATCAGTTCACATAGCGTGTCACGGTTTGTCATTCTTCCAAATTATACGTATTGAGCAAATCCATTTTCACATGCTTGCTCCAAAACAAAAAAGGAGAAAACTGATTACATGATCCATACTCAAGTTTAATAAAATTGCAATATGCACTTTTTGACAAGCTTATATTTAATGCATACTGATAGAAAATTCCAGTTCTCTACTCTCAGCAGAAAAAGTAGGCTTTTCAAGAAAACCTTTTTATTTCATGACTGTCACCCACCATAACAATTACAAACAAAATGGAGGTGACAAAAATGAAACTTCAGCTTGTTGATTTTGTAAAGTATTTGTATTTCCAGAAAGTCAGTCATTGCTCAGTTATTTGATTTGAAAAATTAATCCTGATAAAGCCTTTTGAGTTCTTTAAGTACCGTTCACTATTTTCTAGGATGAGTTTTGCAGAACAAAGCCTAACAGATTTCTACAGCGGATTAGTTTACAGATGAAGCAAAATTCCACTGAGAGTGATTCTCTAATGACCCCTTTTTACTTCCTTTGGGCTATGTGAATACTTTAATACCTAGAGAATAGAGTATATAAATCCATTGTCTCAACCAGTTGGTTTTTGCACTCCCCCTGAAATATTTTAATTATTGCTTTTTTTTTTAATAATTAAGAACCTGGAGGTCAAGCAAGCCCACTGACAGTTAATTCTAGCCTCTGTATTAGTTTAAAAGAACCCCTAATAACTACAGCCTTTTTTCCCCTTTTTTTTTCTTCTTTACAGAACAAGAAGAGTGTGTTAACTGTACAGATGAATGCAGAGTCCTTGGTCATTCTGACAGGTGTTGGATGCCACAGTTCCCTACAGCCAATCAGGCTGAAAATGCAGATTATCGCACAAATCTCTTTGTACCCACAGTTGAAGCTAATGTTGAGACTGAGACTTACGAAACTGTGAATCCCACCGGGAAAAAGACTTTTTGTACATTTGGAAAAGACAAGAGAGAGCACACTATTCTCATTGCCAATGTTAAACCTTATTTAAAAGCCAAACGTGCCCTGAGTCCTCTTCTTCAGGAGGTTCCCTCAGCATCGAACAGCCCAACCAAGACATGCATTGAGCCTTGCACCTCAACAAAAGGACCACTGGATGGTTGTGAAGTAAAATCAGGAGCCTTGGCTGAACCAAGCAGCCAGTACCTGTCAACTGACAGTCAGTATCTATCACCTAGTAAACAGTCAAGAGACACTACATTCATTGCATCAGATCAGATGGCTAGGGTCTTTGCAGATGTACATTCCCGAGTGAACCGAGACTCAAGTGAGATGGACTCTGTTCTGGAGCAGTTAGACCATTCAAACCGGGATCTAGGGAGAGAGTCAGTGGATGCAGAGGAAGTTGTGAGAGAAATTGACAAGCTTTTACAGGACTGTCGGGGAAGTGACCCTGTGGCTGTGAGAAAGTGAGAAAAAAAGGGGGGATAGGCTGGCATTATTTGCCTCTTCTGCTGATTTAAAAAACAAAACAAAAAATCTCCCCTGGTTGTAACAGTTTTACAGGGATGAAGGAAGACCAATGCTGCTTTAAGGCTTTTAGTGAACATCTGAAGTGCCCACAAGTATGTTCTTTTCACTGCTCTTTCTTTTTCACAGATAACACTGGTTTCGTTTTGACCAAACTTTCATTAGGACAGAGTGAAGTACATTAAGAACTAAAAATGAAGAAAGACGGTGCCATTTTGACAATCTGATAGGAAGGTATGAGAAAGGAGGAATGGAAATACGTCTGCTGTTTTAAGACTGTCCTTAATAGTTGATGCTGACTTTACTGTTTACCTGTAAACCCCATGAAAAACAGGGTTGAATAATTCAGATCTGTGATGGATTTCCAACAGTAATCACAGGCTTCTACTGAAAGTCCTAAAAAAGATCTTGTAGTAGTCCAAGCGACACCAAACATTAACATTCATTTGTGGTAAACATTTCTGTATAAAGTTACCTGCCACAAAAAGAAAAGCAAACAAAAACCCATTCCAGATCATTTTTCAGCAAAACATATCCTGGTCATTAGTAACACACTTCATATCATATTAAAGTTAAATGTAAAATGATATAGTCCATTTTGTCCTGCACACACATAAGCTAATTCACTTGATAAAAAGAAAAAAAGGTTTTAGTGTCTGTTTAGCGTTTTAGTGTCCAACAAAAATATAAATAGTTAGCAGTTTTAAATAAATTTGAGGTATAATAAAAGTTTGCAGAAATAGTTACCTTTGAAGGGTAATAAATGAAAATAATTAACATTATTAACACTTTTTTATTCATTTGTGGACACTAAAATAGCTCAGGAAAGTGAAAATGTCTTAGACATCCACACAAATCACATGATCATTTAAATGTGCAAATGTAAGAAAATTCAGTGTGTTTACATCAAATGACATATTTTTATTGATTTATTGCAGATTCAGTGCATATGAGCCAAATTGTTGAGTGTATAAGAGCTATATTGTGTATTTTATTAAATTAATATATAGTTGTGTTGCAAAAATATTTGGGCTTATATTGTAAATGGCAAGTGTTGCCTCAGTAGCTGTCGAACTCTATGAGTTTTGTTTTTCCTGCTTCCTTTTCCCCATGGAGTGTGGGAAGCAGTGCCTCAGAGCAAAGTCTCTTGTTTAATGTATGGTCTACAAAGTACTGCAGTACATAATCCGTTCAAAATGTGTTTGAGTGAGCTGATGGAGCTAACTGAACGGCCTACAAATACATCCATCAGTCATGGTTATGTGCAAGTCCTTGTAGAAGCTTCTATTGCAAACCCATGCTTAATAACAAAAATTACACTTGAACCAACACCTGAAACCTCCTTGCTTTTTTCCAAAAACACATATGCAACCAATTTGTTTCGCTATCACGTTCTTGTATGAATTAAAAAATGATCCTAGTATGCTTATGTTTATGCTACTGCTAAGTACAGAGCCTGAAAATGAGTCAATGCCCACATGGCATGAATGCTGTTTTGTCTGGTTCCTTAGAATGTGTGAAGATTTGGTAAATTCATGGGTCTGGGCTGTTGGTATTATTTTATTTTTATTTTAAGTTATTTTGCTATTTTTTCTTTGGAAAAATTTGAGAGGGAATTACTTTCCATGTTTCATTCTAAATGTCTTCATAGTGTTTGATAAATTACAAAACTGGTTCCAGGTCAAAGCTGAAAAAAATATCATTTTTAAATATATGCTTAAAATGAAATGAGCACAAGTATAAGGAATAGCAAAGGAAAAACATTTTTCCCATAGACATTTTAAAAGCTCTGTGATATAGCACCATAATATACCGGTATAGAAAATTGTGGTCCTGGATTGAGTCATATTTGAGCTAAATTAAGTCATATTTTTAAATGTATACAAAAACTAGGTTTGCCCTTTCAGATCCCCCAAAGCCATACAGTATTATTCAATTCAGGAACAAAGTTAGCCAACAGATGGTTATGATGCTGGGCATTTTGTTAAAATAATGATCATATCTATCAGTCCTACAGTGACTTGTATTTGATTCTTGGAGATGGCCATTCCAAAAGCTTTATTTAGAAAAGCTATAATCTTATGTGAACAAATGATCTAGTCTGTGTTTTATCAAACTATGTTCCATGTTTTGGACAATTTTAGGTATCCAGAATGTGTGGCTGACTGTTCTACAATATTTTTTTTGCCAGGAGACTCAAGGTTGATTTTTGCTTGATAGCTGAAATTCCATAGTGGAAAGGACGGACCCCTTTTTAGTTTCATCTGTCTTTTATACTAATTTCTGTAGGGCCCATTGCTCTTGTGTTTGAGGTTCCAAGCATTTAGCTCTGGCAGCGAGATTCATTATTCAGCAAAACTTAAATGATGGAGTCTTCTGTGCTTTATACACAATTTTAACACTGAGTATCCAATTGTACAATTCATTGTATGTGTCTGAAGTCATAAAAACACAAGGGCTCTTCTGAGAAAGGGCTGTACCAGTGTGAAAGGAATTTACCTTAAGGCTCTCTGTCACTAGTGATTTACTAGCTTTAGCTGTTTAACACATTATCTGTATTTAGTAGTGATTATTTATTTGCCCTGGTGAGGTAATTCAGAATTCATGACACACGGCTTTATAGCTGAGTTTAGGAAATCTTGTTTTATTTAATTTGGCAGACAACTGCCTTGCGTTGTGGATCGCTGGCACATTGTTTCCAGTGAGGGTATCCAAGATTGTAATATCAGAATTTAGGAGCGATACATAATCAACCAATAGAATTTATACAAACATGGGTTTTGTTAGGTCAGTCAGAATCAGGGGAAGTGATTAAAAATACCATATATGGAGGAAATAAAGTTAACTTTTTATCCTTCAAACTTCCTGCTGTCACTACCAGGAATTGTTGAGAGGAAGAGTTGAGACATAATTTAAGCTTGGGTCCATGAATTATTTCCTGTATTCTTTATGTACATAGGGCACCTTTTTGAAAGTGATTTTTAATACTAAGTGAAACTTCCAGCAGATGACTGCAAAAAAGATAACTGATATGGAGAAAATCCCATTAGATAGCTAACAAAATTATGCAGTCACTTATGAGTTGAAAATTATAATTATGAGTTGGAAATCTATACCACTTATACAAATAACTGAGTATCATTTCCTGTGATTTCAAAGAGATGTTGACCAACAAACCAGGGGTTCAAATTCGCTAAAAATATTATTTTTTCTTTGCTTGTCCATCAGAAGTGAGCTTATCCTTAACTGTGATTTGCCATTGCAGTATGCAGGAGGTTGCCCATTCAGAAATATAACCATAAAAGTCATGCAGATGCTAGTAATGGAGCTGGATGCTTTATTCAAACCAGCTTTCAAGCTGTTTGTTGCCTAATGGAGTAGAAGTTGCTGAGGTCAACAAGTAGTTTGAAGTCTGGCATAATATATTCCTACTCGTTATTGTCTAATTACATTCTTTCGACATCAGGCAGCATTTATCAGTGCATTAATTCAGATGTGAGTTTTGGATATCAAGATTTGCTGATTTGAAGTGTAACTGAATGAAACCTGACTAAGGTTTTAACTTCTTTAGCCCAACTGTTCCATAGGTTAGCAGTTCACATATATCAGTCCCTATATCCCCGTACGGCTCAAAGCTGCACCAGGTCATTGGTGAACAACACAAACAATCAAAAGCAGCATACATTGTATGGATTATCTCAACCGCTATTGTTTAATGGCTGTGTTTTATGTGACCTATCTGGAAAATGAGGACTACGAATAAAAAGCAATTACTAATAGTGGTGTTGCCTACTCTTGCATTCATTAACACAGAAGAAATGTGTTAAACGCTGCATACCACAGGGAGCCTGATGGTAATTACTTTGGAAAAGCAACTTGTGGCAATGCGGCTCTTGCAGCTAGTTATCAGTTTGCCAAAAAAATGACAGTTCCTGCTTCATTTATTAGATGTGTGTGACCATTTGCTCTCAACAGGAAGGTGGTGAAGACTTCTCATCAAGCTGGGTAGGTTTATCTTTTAAGCAGCTGATGCGTTGAAGCCCTAAAGGCTGTTATTTGCTCACAAGAGTATGGAACTGCAGTAATAGGACAGTTTGGTTTAGTACTCTGATGTGAACTCACCAAAAGCATTGTAAATGAGGGTCCGAGTTCTTAAAGGCTGTCAGCCCAACCAGAAAGATCACATTACTATTTGAGTGTACAAGTGGAAAAAATAATTTAAAAGATATAGGTTAGCTTTCTTTTCTTAGTTGTTTAGGTATATTTTTTTTAGTCTCCTGACTAATAGAGGTAAGCAAAGCATTGGGGAACAGTGTGACCATCTTGTTTGGTTGTTTGAGATGTTGCTATAATGTGTGATCCCAAATAGACTGAAATATGTTCTATTTCAGCACGAGGCAAAAGCTCCAAATAGCATGTGCAAGGGCTTTTTATAAGTGCTCTTATTCAGCCTCTTCTGTTGTTACCCCTGTGGCATAACAGTAACAAACTGAACTGCATGGAGTCCTGGGAGGGTTCGTTTTCCACAGTGGAATATTCTACTAATAAACAAGAAAATGGTGCTTGCTTCTGGTAACTTAAATTCAGATTTAAACCATATGAATACTGCAAGTATTAGGGAAATATATATAAATGCCAGATACTTTGCTTACTATTATTTCAGCATAGATTATATCTGTTTTGATTTTTTTAAGCAGTAGCTAAACTGAACAGCCATAATGGCAGGCTGTCTATTCACCCACCTCATATTTTCTGCAAATATATTACACAGGAACAAAACCATCTTGCATCTAATGAGCTGACTTTTCTCAACACAGAAAATCCCTATTGTTTTTTGCCCTTGTGCTACATATATTTATCTCCATACAGGCTGACTTCCAGAAGCCAACAAGCCACTGTCTGTGTAGACTCCTGCCAGAATGTACCTTTTGCGACTGAAGTCTGTCCTCATTTGACGTGGGGCTGTTTGCTGAATTCCCGTCATCAACTCTTTATAATTCAGAGCTTGACTGGATACATACTATATGTAGAACAAAGAGCCATAAACTATTCTTATTTCCCTTTGCTTCAGAATACAGAATCATTGATTTCTCATTTGGAAAGTGGCCAGTGTGTCAAATGAAGATTCTTAGATCTCCACTAAGCCAACCACATATAACTGCTTCAGGGCGTTCACTCATGGGATAAATATCTCATTCTTATCCTTTATTGTGTTTGAGACATGAAAGCAGCTAAAAGTATCTTTCTTCACTTAGTTATGTGTCCCTACAGGCTAAGTTTCAATGACAATAATGCAGAGATCGCTCCTCGCAGTGCTTGTGAAGCCTGAATTGTGAAAGGTCAGTTTAGTATCAGTAGTGCACACAGAAATGGATCAGGAAGTTAATGAGCCATCAATGAACCTTTTGAGAGATGTTTTCCCCAATGCTTGTAGTTTCATTCATACATGGGAACACAATATCACCCTATTTTCATTTTTGATGACTTGTCTTACCCAGGCCACAAACATCTTAAATTCAAGGTTAGAAAAAACATTCCCACATCAACAGTTAGGAAGTAATGTTTCCAGGTTTTCTTTTCATATTCAAAATCCTTCTTTTTTCATAATCAATGCCAAAGTCAGGTTGTGGATTCTGTTTTAGTTTCACAAATAATGTTGCTAGGAACATTCCTTTTCTATAGGCTCTTTAGATCAGGGGGTGATAATGTATTATGGGGCAGAGGGAGGAGATTGTTTGTTTTTTAGTTTTTTCAGTTCAGAAATGTGTGTCCACAAAGAACTTCTATTACCCTGATAAGAACAGGCATCACAGATGTGGTTTGCTGCAAGACCTGCTTGTCAACAACTTGGCCGCTGAGTTAAGAAAGAGGGTAGTCAAAGATTCATTGATTAAAACATTTTGCTTCCAGCTCTCATGGTTTCATTAGGAGAATGTTTATTAAAGTACCTCTGCAGCTATGGTATGCTGCAAAGCTAGGGACAGACATTACACACAGACTGGTTTAAGTGATCAGAAACTGGTTTGAACCTGTAACAGAACAGACATTCAGTGCACATAAACAAGTATCAAAATGTCTGAAACTAGTTTGAGATAAACCTGGTTGAATGTAGTATCAGACTTAATCAATTTGGCGTAAACCAGTTTATGCAATGTCTGTCCTAGCCCCAAGGAGAAATACACCTCAATAGAGCCTTGAATCTACAGTTACATACTTACTAACTGCAGTTGCTGAAAGGTCTTAGGTTATCCTATGTCCAAGAATAATATCCATACCTACTACTAGATCTTCAGCAGAATTGTTTTTCAATTTAATATTCATTTAGGGATCATATTGTAAAAAAACTTCTACATCACATAGGCTTATTTGATAAGTTGCAGCCTTTTCTGTGCCATTGTCTTCTGCTTTAAAAAAAAATTCACTAAAAACATGTAACAAAAAGTATTACGTGGAAACATTTATCGTTATTCTACTTTTCTGTTACATATTTATTCTATATTTTAGATTTGGGGCAGAAAGAGCCCATGTCCATCAGCTAAGTACCTAGCCCATTGTTTGTATATGAACAATAGTAATCATTGTACATAGCAGACGGATCTCAATACTTTTTTTTTTTAACCGTGTGGCCATTTTAACATTTCTAGCTTATAGAAAGAGCATCTTTACATTCCATTCCCCTTTTGCAGACACATCTGTCATTCCTTGCTACTGAAATCACCACTGAGCTTAATGGGGCCTCAGAAGAAGTGTAAAGATGCAAACAAGCATTCATGGGATCTGCTTGAGGATTAGGTAGCTTAAGTTAGGTTGCCTAAATCAAAACCAGGAGCAATACGTGCAGGTATTCACTGCTGCAGGGCTCATCATGGTTAGCCCAGAAGAGGTAGGGGCTAGCAAGATCATAGGGGAACTGGCAGGTCTAGGGGAGGAATTGATAGGTCCTCAGAGGAGGTTGCCAAGTCCAGGGAAAGTATTTGGGGGGCAATACACAGCCTGATCAGGCTCAGGAGCTAGGGACAGACATTACACATAAACCATTTTAAGTGATCAGAAGCTGGTTTAGGCCTGTAACAGAACAGATGTTCAGTGCACATAAACCTGTTTGAAAATGGCTGAAACTGGTTTGAGATAAACCTGGTCGAATGTAGCATCAGACTTAACTGATTTAGGTCAAACCGGTTTATGTAATGTCTGTCCCAGACCTCTTGCTGGTTTAAGTTAAATCAGAGTCCTCCAACATCCCGGCATGCTCTCTGGGCTGGGTGGGACTCTCTGCTCCACAACAGGAGCAAAGAGCCCCACAACAGGAGGCTGGCCTCTCCCCTCTGCTTCCTGGCTGCAGCTCCAACAGAGACTGCAGGCATCTGCCTGGTTTCTGCTTCCCCCCACCCCTCCAAACAGGGATTCCGCAGTCCCATCTGCCTTGCACAGACGCACAGCATTAGCTAGCAGACCACATGCTGGCTACCATCTGTGCTGTGGCAGATGGGACAAAGAATCAACAGGTAGCTGGTAATGTCCCTCTGTTGTTTTCTTAATGGGGGATAAATACTGTGTTATCAATTCTCCACTGGGCTGATCAGAAGGGAGGGGTCCAGAGCATTTTGCCAGGGCTTGGCCATGCCCCCTCAGCTCAGCCCTGTGGAAGGGAAGGGAGGGCTGCTCTAGCACCCCCCAGCTTGTAGCCTGAGCCACTGCAGGCATATGCCTGCATTTTTTCAGGCCAGAGGGAATGTCTGTATGGTTACAAGCTGGCTTAGCCTAGCCAGGTTAGACTAACTTTCAAAGACTGAATCAATTCAGGCTCAGGTTTTTGAATGTCTGTCCCTAGCCAGGGGGGTGGTAGGAATAACACAGCTTTGGGACTCTGGCAAGCAGCTGGACTTTCCCAGCCCTAAGGATGTGCTATGAATGTATGGAAACATTCACTAGGTGGGGTTAACCTGTTTTAGATTGGTTAATCTTTTATTGATCTCCTGTGGTGAACTAACTTAGATGGCATGCACCATTTTTGGGCAGTTTGATCCCTGTGAAATCCTGCACAGCCAGGCATTTAGATCAACCTAGCCCTTTATGCAATGCTTATATATACCCTATGGGGCATATGTAGATTGCGCACATGTGGATTGGCAGTGTCACAAGCCCATTGGTGGCACTGCAGCCCACACGTGTTGCATGTGTACGTATTCACTGCTCCATTAATTTGAAGAATGGCAGTGTTTTGGACACCAGAAAATCCTGATATATATATAAAAAAATGTGCCAAATAAAAGCAGGGCGGTGTACATGGCTGCAGTGTGCACCACCAGAAACTGCAGCCTGGCCAGCAGAAGCCATGTTCTGGGTGCTGGCCAGGCTCTGCATGCCTAGATCACTGATGCTGCAGCCCTATGATGTCCCCAGGACCCCAGGTAAGGCTGCTTAGACCAGCCTAGGTACTGGCCCCAGCTTCCCCTACCCCACCCACAATTTGCTGTTTGCCAGAGCACATGTGTAGGGGCATTCCCAGGGACAACCGGCAGTGACACAAATATGTTCCACTGCTATTTGTCCCAGGGGAAACACACATTCCCACTCATGGTGTCATGCCTTAATTGTCCTGCTTAGTAGACAAGAGAGTTTTAAATCAAGCTGTTACTGTAACAGGAAAACACATGTATGATTTATCATAATCTTTGTTCATTTTAAGATCTACTATCAAATAAATGGGAAACAGTCAAATTATTTGGTCTGCAGTTTCTATACAATATGGGCAGAATTCTCTTTACTTTTGTGCACCCAAGTGGTAGTTTTCTAGTGACATAAGTAGTGTTTTGGTACTTACATACAGGTAATAATTCTGTTACCTCTATATGATGGATGGGTGAGTGAGTGTTAGCAGACTGAGCGGGTCCAGCAGGGTACACACTGGTTGAGCACATACATGGCTATGTACATGCACACATTCTGGAAGTGCAAGTGCATTGAAGTCCCAAAAACATAGGTGGCCAAAGACCTCTGATTAATGGGTATTAGATGGAGAATGAAAAGAGCCGTCTAATATTTTCACTTAAAAAGCTGAGTGATAGGGGACTTGCCAAGGGGAATGAAACAAGTCTATGGTGTGGTAGTTAGAGCACTGTGCTTAGAAGTCAGGGAGATACAAGTTCAAACCTCTGCCTCCCTTGTATAAGAGGGCTTAAGACTTCATTATACTATTATCAGGTTGGTATGGACTGTTGGGGTTTTTGCCTTCTTCTGTAGTGGGGGAGGGTGGCCCTCTATCTGGGCCCTCTTGAGTATATATTAACAACCTGTTACCAAAGCGGGATGTTGGTTGCTGTGGTCCCATTGCTTTACCTGTGGCAGGTTAAGGTTAAGGTCTTGTGTTGCCTCAAGATTGTTGGTAATTTTACTAAGAGGTTAGATTATGGATTTGTATAGGATGTTTTGGACAGAGTTCATCCAACTTCAGGCAGGACTAGATGATAAACGGAGGTCCTTTCCAACCCTACTTCTCTAGAACTCTATGATTTCCTCGGTAAGTGTATTAACTGTTAAGCTTTTGACCATAAAATATGGGATCGCCTTGCTATCCCCCCAATTTTTCCAGATTTACACCTGTATCTTGTCATGTATGTGCCTGGCCAGTGCATAGCCAAATGAGCATATATAGTCTACAGTTTCACGCTTTTGCATCCCAAGTACAGAATGAGGGCCAAAAATGGTCTACTACACAGATAGAAAGCAGCCATGTAGGAGCACATAGGTAAATAAAATTCTTCCCTTTGTGTATTTCATAATTAGTAAATGTAGGATAGTTTATAGTAATTTAAGTATCCTAATTTTCAGAACATGTTGACAGAACAGATCTAGAGATAAACTGCAGTATTTCTGTAGGTTCTCTTATGTTTAAGTAGCTTAAAATAAATATTTAGATACTAGGTCAGTGATTATTAACCAGGGTGCTGCAGTACCTTCGGGTTCCATGAGATCCTTTTATGAGTGTTTCAGGATACTGAACAATATGGACACAGGGTGCAACCAGATGAGCACACGTGGGCACTATGAGTTGCTGCAGACTCATTTGTGGTACCACAAACCTCATGTGCTGCACATTCAGGAATTTGCCATGCTGCTAATTTGCAGTGCAGCAGATTTTTTTTTTAAAGCAGGCAATCCCAGTGTCAAAAAATCCGTGCCTAAAAAAGTGAGGCAGCACATATGGCAGCAGCATGTGCCACTGGAGCCTGGCTGGCCAGATCCACGCTGGACCCTTGGGAAGCTCCCAGGACCCCAGGTAAGACTACTGGGGCCAGCCCAGTGCTGGCCCCAGCCTCCCCAAACCCACCTGGGGCAATTTGCTGCATGCCAGAGCATGCGTGCACAACTGTTCACCGGGGACAGTAGCACCAGTACAACTGTGTGCCACTGCTATCTGTCCCCAGGGAAACGCACATGCACGCTCATCTGGACATGCTCTATTAGCACAATTAGGTATGCAAACACCTACATGTGATTCACAAGAGATTTCAAGTGGGAATCCATAGTGTCTAAAACATTCTGACCTGTTGTGGTCTTTTGGAGTTCTTTGCAACAAAAAATTGCTCTATTATTTTTCTGTAGTCAAAAAAAGAGTGACAGCTAAGAGCTGGCATTCTCTGAGGGGAGATTTGAATCTAAAGAGGGGTACTTTGAGTGTAAAAGGGTTGGCAACCATTATAATCAGCCACGGGTCTGAATTTCTACTGTCTTGTGTAATGTGCCAAGTATAGTGGAAAGTGAGAGTTAACCACTGCTATTTTGTTGAATAACATTTAGTATACACTTAGGGCAAGGTGCCAGGATGTGAAAAATCAGGGCTTGTATCATTTGCTAAGGACTCATATTACATTAAATGAAGAAAATAAATGTATTGTAAAAAATAAATCTGAAAATATTTTAATAATATGTTACACTCCCAGATTGTTTTCATACATATTTAAAAGTCAGATTAATACCAGAGCTTTTATATTCTATGGCTTCTTAAAAACATCCAGGCTTAGAAAGGTCTGTGTTAGTGAAAGTCCATTTAGACTGTAGAAAGCTAGAAAGCAGCTTTTTGCCTGCCCTTCTCTAGCTGAACTTTCAGAGGCTAATGCATATACTGATGAAGTCTGCACTTCTCCACACCAACAAGTTCCCTACCTACCAGGATATTGCTGTTTTACCACACCCTGTCTAAAGATGCCTTGGTTGAAATACTGGCAGTAGACTAATTCATTTCAATGATCTTATATTCTTCTACATTTTAAAATTGAAAAAGGGAAAAAAAATAGATTATGAAAACCTAAAAGGCTTTAAAAATAATCTAAGGTGAAGGCAAAATAGTAAAAATATGAGATACCCTTCTCTGGCATCCTTTAACACGGAGATGTCAAACTCACACTGGGCACTGGGCCAGATCCAGATGTTGGGACTCCTCCCAGGTCCAATGCTGGTAGTGGGAGTCTAGCAGCAGCAGAAGCAAAGTAGGAGCAGCAGGTGTCTGGGAACATCAGTGAGGATCTGGAGGTGGTAAAGGTCCAGGCACAGCTGTGTGGATATGGTGACTGAAGGGTAGTGAAGGCTGTATCTGCCGAGCCCTTGTTCACCCTAGCCACCAATAGCCGTGTCCATCAGGGTCCAGGCACCCTGGATTCTGCAACAGATCCTGTCCCAGGCCCCACTCCCAGCTTCTGGTTGTCTACAAGTGGATGGAGAGCCAGCTGGAATGGCTTCACTGCCCAGATTTGACTTGTGGGCCATATGATTGACATTCCCACTGTGTAATGGAACAAACCTTATGTCTGTCCACTGCCAGTTATTAGGACACCCCTTATCTTAAATTCAACAGCTCTATCATATCTACAAGATGACAGCTGAACAAAAAATGAACCAATAAAAAATGACAAAAAATGACGGTGACAACAACGTGCTAAAATGTTGTGCGTTGCTTTCATTCATTTTCATTTCCACCTGAAACACTTTGTAAAGCCCTTATGTTTCAAACTTTGTAAAAAATGGTAAATCTTAAAATCACACAAAAAAAATCCAAATATCTTTGTAATGAGGATGGAGGTGGGAACTTAGTGAGTGGGGAAGAGAGAGGACAGATGTTTTGGAGGTGGCAGATGCTACTTACACCTCTGTAGCAGAACTGAAATACTAGGGACCTGCCATAATATTGCAATTGGAGGAGAGGTAGGAAAGATTGGAGGACATCTGAATTAAGCTCTCATGCTTGAAAAGCTTTGCTGGAGGTTTGCCAAGCTTAACGTGGGATCAAGAATGTAAAACTGAGACAGCTCTGCTGATAACTAGTAATTCCTTTAGTCTAAGGTGCTGCTCACATCACCTCCTGCCTGGATGAGATCCAAGCATCTACAGGCAGTGACAACACTAGGCAGCAAGGAGCCACCAGGTGCTGCTGTTAAATCTTGAATCTCACAGTTCCTTGTGAAATATTTTACAGTCCTCTTCAGTCATGTTTCTTTATTTAATCCATCCCAAATATTTTTAAGGCACACAAGCAAACACTAGGCTGCTTTTCTAAGCTTAGAAGGGTAGACTAAAGAAAGTGTAGCCCCTGATTGCATACAAGTTGTTTTGCACAGTGCATATATTTGCAGTGTGGCAGTCATTTAAAATGTCTTTTGTGTATTTGAAGAACCACCTGTTTGTTTATTCGGGGGGGTGGGGGGTGTTTTTCTTTCTTTCACTCTTTAAAAAATAAAAATAAAAACAGGCTTCTCATCTGTGAAACTAAAAGCGTACACATTTTAACCATGATATAAATATTAATCACAATCGCCAGTCCAGACTTAGCATAACATGTACAAATATGCAACAATTATGTAAAAATGGAAGTTATTATGAACAGTAATTAATACACTGTGTTACCAGCAGACTAGAAGCACTTTGCTCAGCATCCACTGCTTTAAAGACTGTATCAAAGCGGCAGTAAAGTGTGTACCAGATTCAGTAAAGCACATCATAAGCCCTAGGGTTGCTCTTCTAGTGGTGACTTGCATTACCATCCACAACATGTGTTGCAAACTTGTTGGATTTTATTTGTGCTGGAATCTTGCTATATAAAAAACAATATAATTGCTGATTTACCACCGCTGTTCAATCTAATTTACTTCTTAATGGTCCATTTGCATAGCAGAATTTGCATTTTATTTCACAGAAAATGTTATGACTCCACCTGCCCTGCTTGGGATAATATACCAGGAAGGAGAAAGAGAATGGTACAGGCAAGGAGTGCAGATCGCTTACCTTTTCCAAAATACATCACAACTGGACAGAGAAGAAAATAAGTACAAAACCTGCATACCAAAAAATAAAGCATTTATGCCTTTCATTCTTAGCTTGCTTTACCTTCCACAATACAGAAGAAGTAATTTTCAAATATGATACTATCACGTGCCACCATCCCTGTAAAATCTTATTCATTGTGAAGAATGTGACAGATAAGTGAGGAGATATATACAGATATGCGGTGTCTTATCAAACCATAACCTCACTCCAGCATAACTATCCCTTTATTGACTTGGGCCCAGTCCAAAAGCTGGAGATCACAAGCACATTATAAGGTATTATCTCTGCCCACAGTAAGGTGATCAGAATAATACAACGTAGGGGTCTGGGTTTGGTTTTTTTGGTCTACAGTGCAAATATACTTCATTATATTTTTACTCTTGCTTCAAGGCTCAAATCCTGACAGCTGTCATTATAAAGGTGACTCATTACAGTCATTTTCAGTCCCTCAACAGATGGATAGGCCTTTGTTTCCCAGGGATCACTGACAGGCTATGATTTTCAGCAGCTTTTAATCATTTTAACAAAACTTATATACATCTGTCAATTACCCCATTCAGTAATGTTAATAATACAACAATCTAAGGATGACAGAGAACACTTTTTTCTTCTTTTTATGAAGCCACAACTTTTCCATCAAGCCTAGAAGAGCAGAATAAAAATACTTTTGAATAGTTTCTTTTTTTCCCCTGAGCAATGAATACAAGTATAAGTATTTATAATAACAAATTTTATTTTTATAGTACCCGTCTATGTAGCTTTCTTCAGTGCCTCACAACCGGCATTAAAACCATGAATCATTAAAACATACAACAGATAAAACATGACAAGATAAAATCACATGAATAATTAAAATGGAAGTCACTGTGTAGAACTGATAATTTTGTTCAGGTACAAACTCAAGTTCACCACAGTGGCACGTATTCAGATCTTGATGTTGAACATTTCATAGACCAGAGGCATACGAGACAAAGAGCATGTATGTATATATATGTGTATATATATATATATATATATATATATCAACCTACATATTTATTCTGCCTTCTGCCCCCAAGCCCAGCTCATGTTAATGCTAAGGCCCAACTCTACAGACCTCTGTTCACACCATTTAGCTCATTGCAATGCCATTTTATAATGGTAACTGCATTAAAGTTACCTTTCATTTACCATTGAATTATGTCATAGTTCTGACTTTTGCTAATACAACCATAAGGTTAAATGCTTAGGTAAAAGTCTTAGCAAGATCCACTTCTTTTCATACTTCACTCATCACTTTTTCATAACCTTTGAAGTTATCCTTTTTTTATTCTAGCACCTGCTGCAAAAATCTTACAATGAAAATATAACCGCATGGGTTAGACTATAGTTGCACTGTAACTACAGCATAATTGCAGGGACTAGTGTCAGAAAATGTATCACTCATTGCCTTGTATGAAAACTGTTCTTGTGAGGCAGGACTTTTCAGGATCAGACTTTTACTTCTACTAATAGTAGCAGTAGTAATAGCCAACCATCAATCTTTTTGGGTCATGGCGTATGTGTAAGAAGTCACTGAGACTGACAGCACGTACACCCAGGCAGGAGTATGTGCAGACCATCCATTTCCACTTTAGACCATTGAGACAAAATCCAAAGACCAGACCAGGTCTGGTACCTTCATGGCTGTATTTATATGTATACCCAGGAATCAAACTCAGATCTCCCACATGGCAAAGAAAGACTATACTACTGAGCCACAATAGCAGGAAGTTAATGGTAGTACTATAGCAGTATTTGAATACCTCAAATGAGGCCAAGACTATATTCTGTCAGTTTACACACACACACACACAAAAAAAAAAGACAGTCTGGGAGAAGAGAAACATTACCACCTCCATTTCGCAGATGGAGAAGTGAGAGAGACATTTTTATATGGCTTAGCTCATACAAGAAATCTGTGATAGAGCTGAGAATTTGAGTGAGTTCTCCGGAGTTCCTTGTAGCACCTTAAGAACAACGCCCTTCCTCCCCCTCCCCCACCTTACCTTTTGAGGCTGATATAGATTTTGGGACAAAAACGGGGTTTTAATCCACTTTCTAGGGTGTATTGGTACTTCACAAATGTTTACCATGCTTCCCAGTCTTTACAGATTTGATATGTTTTTTCCTGCCATCATAATGGCACCAAATTAGGCACGGATGGTGTTTTCCAATATCTCACCAGGAATCTCTTAAGGTCTTTGTCTTGTCTGTATATTTTTCTTGGATAGACTATGATCTGTGGTCAAATGCTACTCTGTAAAGTAAAACAAGTGGCAGCTGGCACCATACAGTTCTGTTATAATGAAAACATGAGGTGGCTGCCATTACGCAGTCCTGCACTAATGAGAACAGTAGGAGGCTAGCATTACAATGGTCTAATGAAAACAGGAAATGGCTGGCATTAGATTGGTATAATGAAAACAGGAGGTGGCTGGCATTACACTGGTACAATGAATAAATTAAGAGATCTGGCCTAACCAATATCATCTACATTATATATGACCCCAGTGCACATGATATAGACCTGCTCCATTCAAAGTCAAGCCAACAATAAATGGAGAATGCTTTGGAAACATAAGGCTTAATTCTGCTGCATCTAATATTTCATTTTCATGAAAGCAGATGATTGAAATGGGACTATATGGCATGTATTTAGACAGATCTTCCTTGTCTCCCAGAAATATATACATATCGATATAATTTATGATGACAAACTGATTAGAACTTAAAGGTTAAAGGGTCTTAACTAAAATCCATTACTACAAGGCTTTCTATTTTACTTGCCTGATCATTTCATTGTGGGCTAAGTATCCAATGGCTACTAAATACTTTGGGGTGTTGCATTTGGCATATAGAAGGAGAACAAGGGGAAACATAAATGCTGAGAAGAAAAAAAGAAGTTAGGCACAAAATCAATCATTCAACTAATGGGCTTTCTACTCAGAACAAAAAGGTCAGACATTTTTTGTTTCTTGCTCTTCAAGCTAACCTCTTTAGCTGAGGTTTTTTTAATTATAACTGCAGAAGAGGGTCTTGTATGTAGCTCTCAGACAATAAATATACAGCCATCCTCTGCTTTATGGTGACTTTTACAACCATCAGGCACTGATTGATTCCTACTCTCCCTAATCTGGCTGGATTCACCATCACATTCAATAGTTCAAGACAAGTACATTAAGACACTGCATCAGTCCACTTGTATGATACCTTTCAGTTCCTCAAACCGTCATTTTTCATCTCCAAGCAACCACATCTGTTTGGACATCTTCCATCTGAACCAATACACAAGATCAAGCAAGAAAATGTTGGAGCATGATTTTCAAAGCAGTAATTAGTATGCTGGAAAGTTCCAATGTAAAATGTCATTCTTTCTGCAGCCTAGCATTCAGCTGAAAGCTCCAGCTTCCCTGCTCAGGCTGCGGTGAAAATATTCTAGTCAGGTACTACTGAGTAAAACAGCAGTGTGATGCAAATAAGGAACAGATAATCAAATCAAACTTTCTAATCGAGTTTTGGCTATGCTGACGCACTTATTTCTCTCTAGCCTGCAGTTTGCATGTTGTTTTACAACACTGCAGAATGAGCTTCAAGAGTAAATACTCAGGAGTTTAGAGGCTCCTTCATGTGCCACATACATATGAAAAGTTAGAAAGGGAGGAAAATCTTACCATGCTGCTTCTACTCTGTAATTTCATTATATGTAACCCAAACTAGTTCTAGCTATATTTTGCATCATTATGGTCCCATTGGAGTGTAGGGCACGTGGAAAGTAGAAGTGACAGGAGAAAACAGGGTGAGAGCAGTTAAGTTGATACCAAGTTTCTCTCTCCCTTATCTTCAAAATGAATAAAACCCGTATATTTAAAAATACATCCTTATGCCTTCAGGACCAGATGCCAATCATAGATGTGTGGCACAGGTATCAGCACGTCTAACAAAATCTGCCGCTGTGCATTTGCGTGTGCAAACCACAGACATGGCTCAGTCGAGATAGGAGGCACACGTGCCATGCATCTGAGATTAGACTCTGGCCCTCAGCCATTAGCGATGGCATCCTGGGAACTGACTCTGTCCTTTGCCAAACTTCTGCTGGGATTTGGATTCATTGAATCTGACTCACAGCCTTTAAATCCCCACTCTCCCTCCTCCTCCCCGCAAGCAGTATCTCTTTGAACTGTGGGGCCTGCAAAACATGCAGGTGGCAGTCAAATTATGGCATTGCCTGTATAAGCAAAAGAAATAGCAAACACAATTTAGGAAGCTGGGAGCTATTTTACTACACTAAAGATTTTCTGTCATTGGCTACAGTGGGCTGTTTACCAGTCTGAACATCAGCTCTTAAACCTTTTTATTTTGTTCATTCCCTGAAAAGACAATAATCATATTGTCTGGTTCCCAACCATTCACACCCCCCGGAAATATATAAAAACTTATAAATATTGCATACTGTAAATTTGCTTGACAGGTCTCATCACTTTGTAAGCAATATTTTTTATTACCCAACTTTGTAGTAAAATGGCATTTTGCCCCATTTTCAAACTAACAAATTTTGTCAGTGCTGGCATCTTTATTACATTATTATATATACCAGTCAATACCACCTGGTGTAATTGAGTCCTGTTATGTGTTTCAGATAGTTGTTTAAACTATGGATTTTCAAAGTCAAATCATCTGGCAGAAAGAATATTGTTTTAATGGAATTTTAGATAAATACATATTGTATCACTGTAACTACTAGTTCGCATTTATGATAATGAATTGACCTTTCCTCATATTATACTCAAAATCATTTATAATTGTGTCGTGTAGAAACACCTGCATTAAGCATGTGGTACAGCTTGATTTCTGCTTTGTACTACATATCAAACCAACACCTGACAATCATAGTACAACGTGAATGAGTGTGACGGAGCAATTATTGTGGAGGAGATGGAGGAACTCAGCCAAGGTTTTTTTTTTTTCCTCTCTACCTAAAAGTACTTTAAAATAGTAATGGGAATGTACTCTCTCTTCTCTCTTTCAAGGCCTAAGCAAATAAGAAAATGTGATATCATGAAGAAAGTAGATTGAATGTTCTCTAGTGGAATGTTAAAATGAATTTTAAAAACCTACCAGAGAAAAAATATCATGGAAAATAAGAGGATTAAAAATGAGCCACCCAGTTCAGATAAACTATCGTCTGATTCATACTTTACCGAACTGCATTAGTCTGAAACGAAGGCATAATGCTATTTTACCATAAAGTTGGCTAGTGAGAAGTTTTTCATATCCATGGAGATTTGCAATTTTTTATTTTGGCTGGTTCCACTGTAAGTGGAAATAGTAACATAAAAAGCACCTTTTAAAAGTGGTATTTCCTACACATTTTTTGCAGAGAATCTGGATAAGCATTTAAATAGCAGGTGCTTATCATAACCAATATTTTTTATTTCAACCAACATTGCTATATACCAATCTATTTTTCATATTACTTATTTCATTTAATCAGTCCTTTTGTTGATAACTCTTCTTTCAATTTCAAGATATTGTCCAATAGGAGACCATTTCATTTTAAGTCACTGAAATTTGTTTCATCATCAACATCAAATATTTAGAAACTGAGGGATATCAAAATATTTACCACCCTTGACTTACCCTGACTTGCTGGTATACACAAATGCCATTTACTGCAGTCATACAACCACAACATGCTCTTGTTGTAACAGGCCTGTCCTTTTCTTCCAAATCAGTATTAACCTAATGCTTATTTTTGGTGGGGGAATAGTGACATTTTGCCATATGCCATCTTAAGACATAGGACCCTAAGGCTTAGGTAATAAGCTTCCACTTTGACAGGACCGCTACGATCCATCAGCCAGTATGGTATGTGCCCTATATACCAGGGCACAAAATGAAGAGATAACCGAAATGATAAAACATTGAATGTGCCTGCAATGTGCACTCATCTACAGTCACCACAATAACTGTTGCATGATAAAATGCGTAGAGGCCACTAATCAAAATAGTCCCAAGGCCTCCAGAATCCTTAAGATAGCCATGACTATTATTATATGCGCCGGGTTTTTTTGGATGAGGCACAAAATAGAGTGAGCAACTGATTATGATCCTATGGCAAACTGTGTTCTGACTAAATTTTTATTTGGGTTATTAATTCTGTGGGAATTACTGTTTTCTCTACATCTACATTGGAAAAAAACAAAACAAAACAAAACACTGAACCGTTTTAAGGCAATGGTTCAATTGCACTGGTTAATAAGTGAGTAACTGTTAGCGTGGACAGCGTTCTGATACTTTCAGCCCATGGCCGAGAAACTGTATTAAAAACGCTTGACTCTAACATGGTCAAGTGTTTTCACTATTGCTAGTATATGTGTAATGGCATCATTGCTGAAAAGGTGGTACAGAATATTTTAATGTAGACACAACTTCTGTCTGAATTGTCTCTCTTGGCAGAAATACAGAGGGGGCGAAACATTTGTGTGTCTCCATGGTGTTGGGAAGTACAGAAACAAACTGTGGAATTTTACTAACTTGTTCATCCTAGCATGCAATTTGGTGTTGTTGATGTAATGGATGAGCAAAATATTATTCTTTTTTTCTATCACCAATTCCTTGATGGCTTTTTAACTTATTCCTGCATTTTACCAAGGATGTAAAGGGCTGGACCAACTAACATTCTAGTTCCCACAGCTGATCCGAACTGGAGTACCACAATTTGCTATGTTAATTTAAATCTGCTTAGATGTTCACATTTTAGTGCACAGAATGAATAGGTCTTAGAGTAGAATAGCGTAAAGAATGTTTTCCCTTATCTGTTTTCCTCTATCTGCCCCTAGTTCACCAGCAGGAGATTTTATTAAGGGGGTGGACAAAATATGACACATTGGTTAGATTTGGCCCACCAATTGATTGTATCTGGCCCATTGCTGCCCCTGTGGCCCACACTGTGCCCCTACGCACCCACTCTGCACCTGCCAATGGCACCGCCCTGGCCCCAGCCCCAGCCCCAGCCCTGGCCTTGACTTTGGTCAGTATGCACAGCTTTCTGGCAGAGCTGTGTTCCACCTACTTGGCCACCCGCAGGTGGCTGCTCATCACGCTGGGCCAGCAGAGTGGGTGGAAGGTGACCAGGAGCTGAAGCTGGAGCCCCACCCACTGGGGCAGGAGACACCTAGCTGCAGCTTCCCCCTCATCTGGCTGGGCATGTGGTTCCCTGCACTACCTGCTGCCCAGAGTGGTGCACCAGGGACAGAAGGAGGAGGAGGGAGCCAAGCAGTACCTGGGTGATTGCGGTAGTGGCAGCAGGCATGCTGGGAAGCATGTGTGCTGGCCAGGGCTAGAGCACTGCCATTCGTGGTTGAGGGACAGGAGCAGGTGGGGCATGGCACAGACTGCCCCAAGATGGAGTGGGCAGGGCTTAACCCCATATGGAGTACTATAGGGGCAGCCAGATGGGGGGAGATGGGGTGAACTGCACCTGTGTCTGCACCTATGCCTGCACTTCACTGTCCAGACAAGCTCTGCTGCACATGCCTCCTGTCCTCTCCCTCCTTCCCCACACTTCCAACCAGCTCCCAGGACCTAGCACACAAGCAGCTCCCCCCCGACCACACACACACATGCACACATAGACACACCTACCACCCACCCCTCCACACACTGCCCTACCGCCCATACATAACATACAAGAATAAAACTTTATTTTGAGCTGTTATGCTATTGCTTCTATATACACTACTCAAAAAACATAAATCAGCACAAAAATATTTTTTGAAATAAAATTAAAATATATTATAGTAAATGTTTGATTTTTAGCATATGATTTGTTTTTTACCTATAATTTGTTAAAATGATATCTTCTGAGAGATTTTATGTGTGCGGCTCTTGACAGTTCACCAAAACTCCCTAAGTGGCCTGTCAGCTGAAATAATTTTCCACCCCTGGGTTTTTATGACTAAATCCCCAGGATTTAAAAAAAAAACTGCTTGGGTTGTGCACCCATTTGTTACAAATGACTATCACAACAATTGCTCTTATTACTGAGGGTGGATTCATGCCCTCCTAAAAGTGTAACACCTGTAGATAATTCCCTTGAAGGGCCAAAATGTCCAGGGGAGGTCCAGGGAAATCCATCTCAGAATATTTTTGATTGTTCAATGGGAGATTAATCAAATTTTAGTTTTATAGGTCATATCTATATCCACTCAGTATCACACCAGGGAGCCCCTCAATAAGGCATGCCACGCTTGTCCCATGTACATTATCTGCTGAAGCAGATGTACTTCAGCAACTTGAATGCAGTGCTCCCTGGAATGGTACCGATTAGTGTGGACATGCTTGTAGGACTCTGTGCCACCATGCAGGAATCAAGGAATATTCCTTGTAGCTTAACCACAGTTGGTCACATAGCTCCTTCTCTGAAGTTTGTGGTGAAGGAACCCAGAAAGATAGTGAGGGAAAGGTTAAACTTTCTGCTACAGAAAATCAGGTTAAAACACCTTTAAAACCCTCTTTGAAAAGGTGATGGAGTTCCCTGTCTCATGCCAGATGTCCCTATCTGGTGCCTGGTAAAAATGAAGCTGGGGATCCTAAGGAATATAGTATTGGTGCGTTGTTCTGTTTCAGACAGCTGCTGGCATGGGACCTGCTTCAGTATCCAGTCTTATGGCAGTGAGAAATTAGGTGCTTTCTAGGGGTGTGCAAAATGGGCTATATTTGATTCAGATTCATCCTGAATTGGGGACAGTGATTTGATTAGTTGATTCAGATCACTGTCCCGATTCGATTTGACTAAACCTGAATCTGAAGATTCGATGCTGGTTCAGAGACATGAGTGATTCGGCCAAAGACACAGCTTTAAATGTTTTTTCTACATACCTCGAGCTTGTGAATGCTGTGATGGTGGGGCAGATGGAGAGTCCCACAGGAGCATGGATGGGCCCCCCGCATGCTCAGGGGTAAACTGCTGAGCATGCTGGGGGGCCTCCCCATCCCTCCTGGTTCAGTGATTGGCCATGGGGGGACCCTGGGTGCCCCCCCACCCCCCAGACCCAGGAGGCACCAGTTGCCGAGCCAGGAGGGCAGAAGGGGGTCCTCCCCCGTGCACTCGGTGGTGGATGCAAAAGTGGACCGGAAGTACTTCTGTTCTACTTCCAGGTCTGCTCCTGAGCACACCAGGGACCCTATCATGCTCCTTTGGGATGCTCCATCCACCCCACCACCTAAAAAAAACATTTAAAGCTGCGTCTATGTCTGAATCATCAAATCTTTCTAAATCTCTCCAAATTGATTCAGAAGGTTCAGATTTGATTCAGAGAGGTTAAAGGGTCTCCTGGTTCCATTTGGATTTGGAGATTCAGCCACCAAATTGGGCCAAATCTCCACCGAATCAAATCAGTGACTGAAGCTTCACACAGCCCTAGTACTTTCACTAACATCACATCTTCCATATGTAAAAACGAGGTGCTAAGAGTTCTGTCATTAATAGCAGGCAAGGACATTCCTGCAGCTACTTTGTCTGTAGCATCGGATCAGTTCTTGGTACTGGCAAATTCAATAATTTCTCATTAAACCTCTCTCTGGCAAGTTACGTTCAGTACCACAGTGTGACTTCATGCTTCCATTGATACCATATATGTTTTCAGTCCTGTCCACAAGCCAGGGTAAACTTCTATCTACACTCATGCTTTTACATTTGGAGGTATCTTATTCTTTGTATGATTCACTGAAGAGTGGGAATGCGTCAATGATCTGTTCTCTAGGCCTCATTCTTCAGAACCTAGTACTAATAGGAGGTTAAGAATATTTTAGCATCCTAAATTTACATTATGTTGCAGTTAACTTGTGCCCTTCTCCATTGGAGTCCTTCTTCTTTCCTCTATAATAGTCACTGACTGTAACATGATCCCTGAGAGCCACATGTCCAATATCATAAAACTAAGTAGTTCCCAAAGGGAAACCTAAAGCAACACCTAAAACCTAAACAACTCCTAATGTAGATTTCTCAGTCTGCATCACCTGAAAATGATGATCATTCTGAACAGGAAGAGATCTCACCACTTCACATCCTGCCATCTTCTCAATGAGGTAACTGTGGTATGGTTTCCTATTTGAAAGCTCTAGGTTTATTTTATGAATTATGTGAGTACCTAATATTTCACACCCTGAAAAGAATCTTTCTGATTTAGAAAGCCCTAGAGGAAGTACATGAATCTCCCCCAAAGTTATGGGTCATTCCCTATAGTTCTATGCTAATTAAATAACAATTACTTATTAAACAAGTGCCTGTTACGTGCCCGCCACTATTTCTCTTACTTAAAAAAAATATTATATTACATCACATCTTCACCTGAATTCCATAACAGTTACTTTAGCCAAAGAATAAATAAAATGATGCTCAATAAAAAATTTTGGTTAAAAAGGCAAAAAGTTTGCATCTTTTTAGAATAAATGTATTTGATGATAAATGTAAAATTCTGTATTTCAAATGAACATGGTGAAATATGATTTCATTAATTATAATGAATTAACCAGAGTTACCAATTGATTACCTCAATAAACAGGAAATGAAATATCATGGCAGTCATAAATTATAGCAAATTGGAAGTGAAGTCTTACTTTATAAATGGCATCGATTCCAATTGATATTGCTATCTTTGGCAAATGCAACAGAAAGCGAATGTTCTCCCTGGCTTCAGCACTCTCACATTCTAAAAGGACAAGAAATGTCAGAGGATTTATCCTCTGAAGGCTACTGTTTCTTAGAGACAAGACAGACGACTAAAAACACTAAATAGTTTTCACACTTTGTGCTTTCGAAATATCCGTATACATAAAAGGAAGTTTATTAAAAATCAGTTATTAAAAGTGAAAGACAATTAACCCTACCTCTTATCATCAGTGTTCTTCTAAGACACCACAGAAGCATCACAAGGTCCAAAAGACCTAACATGCCTCCTCCTTTGTTAGCATAATTAAACAGGGACTATACATGTTCTGAGCCAAGAGGCGATATCCATTTTGAATATCCATTTTTACTGGACCTCTGAAAGCTGTAGTCTCAGGTGCATTATTATTTTAATGTCTGCCAGAGGCTTTAGTCAATCAGTCTTAAATAATAAGAAGCAGCTATTTACAAAAGAAGCTTACATGTCGAAAGAAAAAAAAATCGTGTCGTGTGAACAGTGTCATTTTTGCACTCTGAAGTACACATAGCCAGATATATTGGACTGAATTTATATTTAATTGAAGATACTGGGCTTCTCATTCAATTCACTCAGAGTACACTAGGTCATAATTAATACCTTCCATCAGCTCTACTCTAGTGTGATGTCCAGACATAGCAAGATTTCTAAAAGTTGTTGTGAGACTCTTTCTGCCAGTATTAAAACCAGAACCACTATGGGTTCTCATAACTCTGAGCCCTTCATTCTACTGGAGAGTCTCATGTTCGTCTCTCCCTAGCCATAGTGTCATCAAGTAAAGTCAGGAAAGTAGAAGCTCTGATAGAAGATGTCGCCATATACATTTTTTTCATCAGTATGATAGAATTTGGCTGAGATGAATTGATTAGAAATTTCTACACACATTGGTAAAAAAATATTTTACGAGACAAGACATATTAAGAGACCCAGGGAAATGGCTGGAGGACATTGCAATGCCATTGCCATTGCCTCTGCTTTCACCTGTGAGGTTTCTGTCCAGGTAGGACCGCTCACCATCATCAATCCTTCCACCCGGGTCCAGGTTTGGAGCTGTGGGGATTGTGGCTTGGAGATTCCTTCCAGTGACGGCCAGGTCAGGAAGTACCTGCAGTGTGAGTGGTGCCTCCTGGTGGTGTGTCTCAGAGAACAGGCGAGAGAATTACAGGACGGGGTGGTGAAGGTCCAAAGTATCCTCTGCCATAAGCAGTTTATTGATTTGATGCTGGAGGAGACATCTGGGACTGTGGAGAAAGAAATGTCAGAGGCAGCTCTAGAGAAGAGAGAGGATATGGACACCCAAGATGGTGGAAGCTGGAGGCTTGTGACATCTGGCAGCAAGCAGAGATCTTCACTTCCACCTGCAGTTGTTTATGTGGAGAACAGATCTTCAGCCCTAGAAGCAGTGAAGGAGGAGCACATTCCTTTGGTGGAGGAAGACAGGCCAGGCCTCACCCAGGTGGGAAGGATTGAGATGACTGCCACCAAGAAGAAGCAATGGGTGGTGGTGGTGTTGCCCAAACGGCTAGATTTGTGCCCCTGGAGGCTAAGCCAATTCCACCTTCAGGAGAGAGTCACACACACGGTGGGTTCATCATGAGTTTATTGGTTGCGCAAGCAATGTCAACAGAGGAGCTGATGCTCTAATCAATGTTGACCCCGAACTCCTCTTGAGGGTTCATTTTTATAGCTTACATAGACAAAGGGTTACAGCGTGT
>NW_005842338.1:1174176-1174753 GCF_000455745.1 Alligator sinensis | reverse complement strand
GAGGTTTAGTTTGCTATTGGTTAGTATCCCCTGTCAAGTTTAGTGCATGCGTATTTAAAAAGCAGAACTGCGGCAAAAAGTTCTGTCGCACGCGCAGAAGAAAAGGGGAACTGCGGCAGAGTTAATGTCTTCTAGTAACCTTATACCTTAGTGTAACTTCAGGGCATTAGTTCAATATGGTTACAAAATGCAGAGCAAGCAAGAAGGAAAAGAAACCCACAACTCAGTCGTTAGGCCTCGTGCTTCTTACACAAGGGATCATGAGGGGCTCATACGGTTATTACTCAAGAGAGGCCTAGGTCATGGTGTATTTTTACCACAGTGGCTGGAGACTCCTTTCTGCGGGGGATGGAGGGAGTCATCTGCTGACCTCACCTGTTATCTCGGGAGGTCTTCTGCTTGCCTAGAGTCTGGATCCGAGATGTCATGGAGGGACTACCGAGGCTCATCCAGCCCTTTGACTACTCCCTAATGCTGCTCATCCATGTGAGCACCAATAATACTTACAGGGGAGACCCTGAGCATATCAAAAATAACTATAGGGCTCTGGGTGCAAAGGTGAGAGGGTCTGGGACTT
>NW_005842338.1:1161957-1174147 GCF_000455745.1 Alligator sinensis | reverse complement strand
AAAGAGCCTGGGCAGAAGCAGATGCATCCTGGAGATTAACACCTGGCTGCACAGGTGATGTCTCTAGCAGGGCTTTCACTTTTTCGACCATGGGATGTTCTTCCAAGAAGAAAGATTGTTGGGAAGAGATGGGATACACCTGATGAAGAGAGGGAAGAGCATCTTCGCAGACAGGCTCGCTCATCTAGCGAGGAGGGCTTTAAACTAGGTTTGCCAGAGGATAGAGACCAAAGCCCTAACATAAGTGGGGAAGCAGCAGACCTTGAGAAAGAGCAAGCAGGAGGGGACAACAGGGGAGATGCTCTTATACTTCCAGAGAAATCAGGGCAATCAACTAGTTACCTCAGGTGCCTGTACACAAATGCACAGAGTCACAGAACTATGACATGATTGGAATAACAGAGACTTGGTAGAAAGCTCGCATGACTGGAGGACTGTCATGGATAGGTACAAACTGTTCAGAAAGGACAGGCAGGGGTGAAGAGGAGGAGGTGCACTTTATGTAAAAGAGTCATATGATTGCTCAGAGCTCCAGTTTGAAGCTGGAGATAGGCCTGTTAAGAGTCTCTGAGTTAAGATAAGAGTGGAGAGCAACAGGGGTGATGTCATGGTGGGGGTCTGTTACAGATCACCAGACCAGGAGGAAGTTGTGGATGAGGCTTTCTTTAAACAGCTAACAGAAGTTTCCTGATCACAAGCCCTGGTTCTCATGGGGGAATTCAATCACCCTGACATCTGCTAGGAGGGCAATACAGCAGTGTGCATGCAATCCAGGAAGTTGTTGGAGAGTGCTGGGGACAACTCCCTGGTGCATGTGCTGGAGTGGCCAACTAGGGGCCATGCTTTTCTTGACCTGCTGCTCACAAACAGGGAAAAATTGGTGGAGAACGTAGTAGTGGATGGCAACTTGGGCAGCAGTGACCACGAAATTGTTGGGTTCAAGATCCTGAGGAAAGGAAGGATGGAAAACAGCAGAGTAAGGACGCTGGACTTCAGAAAAGCAGACTTTGACTCACTCAGGAAACTCATGGGCAGGATCCCCTGGGATCCAAAACTGAGGAGGAGAGGAGTCCAGGAGAGCTGGCCGTACTTCAAAGAAGCCTTACTGAGAGTGCAGGAACAAACCACCCCAATGTGCAGGAAGACTAGGAAGTATGGCAGAAGATCAACTTGACTTAGCAGGGAACTCTTCAGTAAACTAAATCCAAAAAGGAAGCTTATAAGAAGTAGAAACTTGGACAAAGGAAAGGCTATAAGAGCATTGCTCAGGCATGCAGGGATGAAGTCCCGAAGGCCAAAGCAAAATTGGAGCTGCAGCTAGCAGGGGATGTGAAGGGTAACAAGAAGTGTTTCTACAAGTATGTTGGTAACAAGAGGAGGATCAGGCAAAGTGTGAGTCCCTTACTGAATGCGGGAGGCAACCTTGTGACAGAGGATGCAGAAAAGGCTGAAGTGCTCAATGTCTTTTTTGCCTCAGTCTTCACAGGCGAGGTCAGCTCCCAGACTACTGCACTGGGCGGCACAGTTTGGGGAGGAAGTAAGAAGCCCTAACTGGTGAAAGAACAGGTTAGGGACTACTTAGAAAAGCTGGACATGTATAAGTCCATGGGGCCAGATGGGATGCACCCAAGGGTGCTGATGGAATTAGCTGATGTGATTGCAGAGCCATTGGCCATCATCTTTGAAAACACATGGCAATCAAGAATCATCCCAGATAATTGTAGCATAGGAACCAGGGAACTATAGATCAGTCAGTCTTACCTCAGTCCCTGGAAAAATCATGGAGCAGATCCTCAAGGAATCAACTTCTAAGCCCTTGAAGGTGATAAAAGTGATTAGGAACAGTCAGCATGGATTCACCAAGGGCAAGTCATGCCTGACCAACCTGAATGCCTTCTATAATGAGATGACTAACTCGGTAGATGTGGGGAGACTGGTGTATGTGGTGTACCTTGATTTTATGGTCTCCACAACACTCTTGCAGGCAAGCTAAGGAAGTATGGGCTGGATGAATGGACTTTAAAAAGGTGTATACAAAACTGGCAGCAACATCAGTCTCAGAGGGTAGTAATCAATGGCTCAATGTCTAGTTAACAGCTGGTATCAAGTGGAGTGCCCCAGGGGTGGGTCCTGGGACCAGTTTTGTTCAATATCTTCATCAACAACCTGGCAGACAGCATAGAGTGCACCCTCAGCAAGTTCACCGATAACACCACACTGTGGGGAGTAGTAGATATGCTGGAGGGTAGGGCTAGGATTCAGAGTGATCTAGACAAATTGGAGGATTGAACCAAAAGGAATCTCATGAGGTTCAACAAGGACAAGTGCAAAGTCCTGCACTTAGGACAGAACAATCCCATGCACCAGTACAGGCTGGGGGCTGACTGGCTGGGGAGAAGCTCTGCAGAAAAGGTACTGGAGGTTACTGTGGATAATAAGCTGAATATGAGCCAGCAGTGTGTCCTTGTTGCAAAGGAGGATAATGGCATACTGGCCTGCACTGGTAGGTGAGTTGCCAGTAGGCCAAGGGAAGTGATTATCCCCTTCTGTTCAGCATGGGTGAGGCCACACCTGGAGTACTCTGGTCAGTTTTGGGCTCCCCACTACAGAAAGCATGTGGACAAATTGGAGAGAGTCCAGCAGAGGACAAGAAAAATGATGAGGGGCCTAGGGGACATAACTTATGAGGAAAGACTGAGGAAGCTGAGCTTATTTAGTCCAGAGAAGAGGAGACTAAAGAGCAGCCTTCAACTACCAGAAGGGAGGTTCCAAAGAGGATGGTGTTAGGCTGTTCTCAGTGGTGGCAGATGACAGAACAAGGAACAATGGTTTCAAGTTGCAGCAAGAAGTTTAGTTTGGATATTAAGAAGTATTTTCTCATGAGGAGGATAGTAAAACACTGGAACAGGTTACCCAGAGAAGCTCCTCTGGAAGCTCTGGAAGGATGGTGGAAGCTCCATCCTTGGAAGTTTTCAAAACCCTTCAAGACAAACCTCTGGCTGGGATGATCTAGTTGGAGCTGGCTCTGCTTTGAGCAGGGGGTTGGACTAGATGACCTCCTGGGGTCCCTTCCAACCTTAATGTTCTATGATATTCTATCTCCTATCTTCACTAAGATTTCCAGTATTTTCCAGATAGTTTATATCAGGAACACATTTTTTTTCTGGATTAAAATTGGCAGAACACTTTACTCTTACACCTGAAAAGGTGTGTGTGTGTATTTATATATTTCAAAATATATAACATATTCCATTCCCCTGTCAAAGGAAGTCATAGCAGTGCTAAGATGTACTGTTAAAAAAATATCACCAAATGCATCTTTATTTAAGCAAAGGATGAGTCTCTATACCAGTAGTTTGCAACCTGTTTAGCCTCAAGGCTCCCCTTCATATCTTTTCTGAAATTTTGTGACACCCCAGTTCAAAATCACTCCAACAGATCTAAATTCAGAAAAGATATAGAGAGGAGCCTTGAGGCAAAAACAGTTGAGAATCACTGATCTAGTTGGTACTACATAAGGGTGGCAGGGCCAGGGCAAGACCTCACCCTGCTGCACCCTGCTCTTTCCACTATCTCCCCTCTCCTGATCCCTCATCTGTACCTTAAGAGCCAAGGGCAGCCCCCTACTAAGGCTTTTCCTGCAGGGTCTCACACACCAGCAAGCACCTCTTGGCCCCTCCTGCCATCCCAAGGGAAGACACTAGCAGTGGCAGCAGTCCCTGGAGGAACAGGTGCAAACACTGCAGGAGTAGCTGTCACAGGCATAGGATGCCAGACAAAGGAAGAGAGCATTTGCCTCTTCACACATTGGGGGTCTCACTCTAGTATGCCATGGCACACCCTTTGGGAATCACTAAATTATTCATCCCTGGTGCCTTTTACATCATGGCAGTCCTTTCACAGCATGACAGTAGAACCCATCAACCCACCCACACATCAAGCATTGTGCTCAAGAGTCACCAAACTGGAATACAGAAATAAACCCTCCTTTATATGTGGTATATACCAGGGGTCGGCAACATTTTTGGGCAAAGTGTCAAAAAACCAGGCAAGCTGGACTTGGAGTGCCAGAGGTGGATGGCAGGGGAGCTGTGAGAGGCCTGATCCTTGTTGTGGCAGTGCAGCCCCAGCCCCTTTTTCTCCATGCTCCTCAAGGTGCATGTCCAGCTGCTTGCAGCCTTGCTGCATCCTGTGCAGGCCCCTGCCACCCACCACAGAGCCCAGGTTGCTCAGAGCAAGCAGCCACAAGATTGCAAGTGGCTGCACTGGGGTCCAGAGCCCCAGCCTGGCTTCTTACCAGCAGTAGCTCAATGTGCACCTCAGGGCACATGGCTTGAGAAGGGCATGGGGCAGCACAACCCTGGTCCCTTCCCTGCTGTGTGTCCCAAGATGCATATGTAGATGGCACTGGCCACTGATCCAGGCTGTGGCTCTAGACCCCAGTGCACCAGTTGCAGCCTCCCAGCTGCTTGCCACAACTAGCCCAGGCTCTAGGCAGCTACTGCTTGCCATGGAGCCCAAGCTGCTTGCATTAATGCATAGGGAAACCACAGTAGAGAAGGAACAGGAATGGAAGGTGGTTCCACATGGTCCCTCTATAGCTTTGGACAGTTGATATGCATATACACACCACCAAGATACGGCTTGCAAACATAACCTGGTTATAGGCTCATGGATATCCATGCACAAATCTGCACAAGAATACATACAGCACTAAGATACTTCAAAGAATTCCAGTGACTATACAGGTAAGTACCTTTTCTTTATCATGGCAAAAGGTGATTGAGTAGATTTTGTACCTAGGATGATAAATGTTTATGGCAATTTTACAGGACAGTTATAAAAGATAGCAATCGTATGAAAACATAAATGAAACAGTACACTAACAATTATGCAACATATCATATGATTAAAACAATAATTGCAGTTTGTTGATGCCATGCCAACCTTTTTTTCAGCTTGAACCGTGTGTGAAGTGGCAGTGGGTGGGGGAGAGAGAAAGTGAAGTTTGTATATAAGCCAATCATTCTGTGATGGTGCCTCCAGCAAACCACGGTTGAAAACAACATTTTGTCTCAACTGAACTACAAAAGAAATTTTAAAAAAGGTTAAAATTGGCATCTTCTATGAACCTGTGCATTCTTCTAGTTTGGCAAAATTCCTAACAAGGATGTATGAAGAGGCATTGAAGTGCCTTGTTCTCACCTTGATGAGCACTTAAAATGTAATTTACTGTTGCTCTCAATTACTGTAGATTCCACAAGTGTTTACTATTTTTGGCATCTGCAACCTCACAGCCAAATGATGATGAATGAATGTAATGATTTGTTCTGTTTTAACAGGAATCTGGTGTTAAGGCAAAATAAGATATTTAGACTAACCTGCATGACTCCTGCTTGAAACTTTAATAAACTGTCAAGATGATGTGCTAACACTACAGTGAAAGAGATGCTCCAAGATGACAGACTTTTTCAAGGAAATAAGTTATTTCTTTCAAAAAAGAGACAAGAAAAGTGGCATATTTCACAACTGTGTTATTTATATTAATTATGCAGCAGTCCCTCTTTAGTTGTGCAATTAAGCTCCCATCTAGTACCCGAGCAAAAGGTTCAAGTGCTTAGAAGGATGACAACTGCTATCTGCTTGCCTCATTAGCATCTGATTTCCTTTTTTTCTCTAAGCATAAGCCACAAAGAAAGTTCATCAACTTTTCCCTCAGCTTTTTAGGTATTTTGCCTGATGTCTTTTTTTCCTTATGTCCTGGCCTGAAAGGGAAAGTTTTGTAGATTTGGCTACAATGGCAACCAGAAGCAGAAAAACTGTGATAAAATAGCAGCCTCCAGATATTTATAAGATAAAGTTTTTCTTTGTTGTAGATTACTTCAGAGTCTAGGAAAAGAATACAAAATATGGCTTAAAATGCCAAAATGGCTCTGTATTACTCAAAAGTCTCAAGCAAGGTAAAATTCCCTCCTGCTGCATGGCACCTACATAAAGAATCAGAATCATAGAAAATTACAGTTGGGAGCTCAGGAGGTCATCTAGTTCAACCCCCTACTCAAAGCAGGACCAGCACCAACTAGATCATCCCAGCCAAAGCTTTGTCTAGCTGGGTCTTGAAAACATCCAAGGATAAAGATTCCACAACATCTTTAGGCAACCTGTTCCAATGTTTTACTACACTCCTAGTGAGAATTTTTTTTCTAATATCCAACCTAAATTTCTTGCTGCAACTTGAGGCCATTGCTCCTTGTTCTGTCATCTGTCACCACTGTGAACAGTCTAGCTCCATCCTCTTTGGAAACACACTTCAGGTAGTTAAAGGCTGCTATTAAATCCCTTCTCTGTCTTCTCTTCTACAGACTAAATAACCCCATTTCCTCAGCCTCTTCTCACAAGTCATGTTTCCCAGCCCTCTAACAATTTTCATTGCCCTCCACTGGACTCTCTTCCATTTGTCCACATCCTTTCTGTAGTGGGGGACCCAAAACTAGACACAATACACAAGACGTGGCCTCACCAGTCCCAAATAATGGATCAGTGTTCATGTCATGCCAACTGTCAGTATCAGGTCCACACAAGGAAACTACTGATCCTCTAAGCAAACCAAATTCTGCAAACTTTTTGAGAAATCCCACTGTCATTGCCACCAGCCACCCAGACATCATGCAGTCCTATGACTTGCATGCCATTGAGCCTGCACTCTGAATTCTACAACTTAATGTTGAGCGAATGTTGGCTGCCAAGCAAAGTGCCAAATAGAAGGGAAGAATCACATCTTTTGTTCTGCTGGCAATGCTTCTGCTAATGCAGCCCAGTATGTCATTAGCCTTCTTTACAACAAGGGTACACTGTTGACTCACACTCAGTCTACTGTCCACTTTAACCCACAGGTCCTTTTCTGCAGAGCTTCTGCTTAGCGAGTCAGTCTCCAGTCTGTACCAGTGAATGTGTGTGAGAAGGGCACCTGGGGCATCTATCATGCTAAGAACAGAGGTTGCCCAGGAAGCAGCCTGAAGGTGGCAAGGGGGTTGATTAGAAGGTCACCTGGCTGGAAGGGGGCTGGGCTTGAGCTAGATAAGCCCAGGCCCTGAGCTTGTCAGGGAGTCTACCCATGAATGCCACAGGGAGAGGAGCTCCTGGCAGCAGGGCCATTGGTGACATGTAGAAGGTGCACGTGGGTGCACATGCACCCCCTGAAATCAGCCATGCATCCCCTGGAAGCACGAGCTGCAAAACCAGAAGTGCCACCGGAAATGCACTTCCAGTTTCGCCAGTTTTACCACTGGCTTGGGGGACCCCTCCTCCCCTGGTTGGTGATCAGATGCTGGGGGACCCCCCCCATTGTTGATCTGATACTCCCCCAGACTCAGGAGGAACCAGTCGCCCATGAGCAGGGCTGTAGCAGGACTATGGAGAGAACAGCTGAGCTGGGTAAGCAGCACTGAGCCCAGTACTCGAGAGAAGCTGGCTAGGCTTTGGAAGAGATAGGCCTGGAAGCATAGGGGCCAAAGGCCCAGTGCCTAAGATGGGTGAGGTAGGCCTTGGAAAAGATAGGCCTGGAGTCAGAAGCATGACTCAGGAGGGCTGCTGGTGAATGAGATGATGTTTGAGGAAGGGACTGAGGGGGAAGTATGGAGATCCCAACTGGTCCAGCAAGAGAGAGAGAGTGGAGGGCTAGAAGGACAGAGGGCCTGGGCCCTAGAGGCAGAGAACCAGAGCCCATTGAGGGGTGGAGTGTGGGGCCCAGGGCAGACCTTGGCAGGGATAGGCATGAGGCCCACACCACGGAGAAAACTTTAGCTTATAATGGACTAGGTATTTGGGAGAAGGTCCAGTGCCTGGGGTAGACCAGGAGAGTCCAATGCTTAGAAGGGACTAGGCACCCAAAAGAGTTCAATGCCTCAGGGGGTAAGGACAAGGGTGTTCCAGTGCACAGGGGACACTAAGGTGTAGCAGAAGAGTCCAGAGACTGGGAGTGGACCAGGATGGTTTGCTGCCCAGGGGGGCTACTTCAGTGCCTTTGGCCTACCAGAGGACAGAGCGTTAAGTTGGGAGCCCATAGCCTATGAAGGGCATAGGTCAGCAGGTTACCTGCAAGACATGGGAGTGAGTATTCAGGAGGATGTAGCCCAGAAAATTATCCTTTAAGGCAATGACCACGAGCACCTATGGTCATAAAAATAAGACAAGCCTTGGGAAGGAAGCACTGCAGCAGCCTCCCTTTCCTTAGAATTAATACCATCAAGGCATGCTGGGTGAGTAACAGGGAGAGGGCCCCCAGAGGGGAGCCAGGTGGCAAGGGCCACCAAGGGACATTGCAACCACCCCTGGGACAGGCACATGCTACAATGGGATTGTCCTGTGCTAAGTGCAGGACTTTGCACTCATCCTTATTGAACTTTGTGAAATCTCTTTTGGTCCAATCCTCCAATTTATCCAGGCCTCTTTAAATCCTAGCACTACCCTACAATGAATCTACTACTGTCTCCAGCTTGGTGTCATCTGAAAACTTGCTGAGGGTGTACTCCATCCCATCTTCTAAGTTGCTGATGAAGAAGATATATTGAACAATTGATATTGAGCCCTGGGACACTCCACTTGATACTGGTTGCCAACTAGACATTGAGCCACTGATTACTACACCATAAGTGTGACTATCCAGCCCATTTTCTGTCCATCTTCCAGTCCATTCATCAAACCCATACTTCCTTAGCTTTCCTGTGAGAATGTTGTGGGAGACTGCATCAAAAGTCTTGTTAAAGTCAAGACATATCATGTCCACTGCTCTTCCTGCATCCAGAGCCACTTGTGTTATCGTAGGTTGCTCAGACATGACTTGCCCTTGGTTAATCCATGAAGATTGTTCCTAATCACCTTTTTCTCCTCTATGTGCTTAGAACTGGATTCCTTGAGGACCTGCTTCAAGATTTTTCCAGGGACTGAGATAAGGCTGACCAGTGTAGTTCTATGGATCCTACTCCTTCCATTTTTTAAAAAATGAGCATGATATTTGCCCATTTTCAATAATCCAGGACCTCCCAATTGCCATGAGTTTTCAAAGAAAATGGCCAGTGGTTCAACTCCCTCAGTGCCCTTGGGTGCATCACCTCCAGCCTCATGTACTTGTACACCTCCAACTTTTCTAAATAGTCCCTAACCTGTTCTTTCACCGCTGTTGGTTGCTCACCTCCTCCCCAAACTGTGCTGTCAGGTGCAGTAGTCTGGGAGCTGACCTTACCTGTAAAGACAGGTAAAAAAGGCATTGAGTACTTCAGCATTTCTACATCATCTCTCAGTAGGTTGTCTCCCCCATACTTTCCCTGATCTTCTTCTCATTGCTGACAGTTGTAGAAAAAGATATTGGCCATTTTATGCGGCTTGAATGAGCCTTCTAAACTGAGTCCCACCTTTTAATTTCTCTGATTATCCAGCACAGAAGCACATTCATTGCAAATAAGGCGGAAGACCAGCTTCAACAACACAATACATGTTATTTTAAACTTGTCTTCTGCCCTCCCAGCTATTGCATTATATATTTTATAACAACAGAGTTTTACTATAGGCTTTAATAGGAACCAAATCAGAGTAGATTTGCAAAAGTGACTAGCAATTTGGGGTACTAAATTTGGGTGTTCTCATGAGTATTTCAATACTCTTTGAAAATTAGGCCCTATAAAGGTGTTTCAGGAAAAACCCAAAAACTGAGATTACCGAAAAGACTAATCATTTTTGAAAATTTTGTCCCATGAATTTACCTCTCACCTAGAATACATACAATCAGAATTCAGAAAATAAGGAATGATCTAACAGAATTATATTAGAAATAACAATGAACCTATCAGTCTCATCAATTGTTCTCTCTTTTTTCTATCCTTTACAAATAAAACACTTGATACACAGCTGCAATAACACATTAAAAAAGTTATATAGAAAATGAAAATATTCACATTGCACTAAGATGACAAACAAACCCCACAGTTTGAAAAAAAATATTTACTGGGTTGATGCATACATTGCCAAGAGAAATTCCAAGCCCTATATTATGTAGCAGATCAAACTATATGATTAGTATAGCATTTTCTGGCTTCAGAATCTATGAATCTGTGAAACCTTCATGCCTTAGGGCATATGGCAATTTCTAAATGATGGAAGTCAAAAGGAAATTTCCTCCATAGGCAGATTATACCATAACATTCTACTTTGGGCAGTACAGCAACATCTGTTGAACATCTGATACTGGACACGTCTGAGACAAGACATCTTAGAAAGACTACTGGTCTGATCCAATATGTGAATTGTTCAGACATCCAGGAAACTATATTGAATTTTTTTTCTAAAATCATTTTTTTTTTTAACAAAGGTTTCACATTGAATCTCACTTAGTCTGTTCATAAATATTCCCTAATTACATTTGCTTATGCAACAGCAATGCATCATTATTTAAATACGAATCCTTGGGGATTGGTTTGCATTTAGTGTGCTTTTTATAGTACTATGTTTTTTGCATTATTTCATTTTTGAGTATTTGTTATCTTCAGCAGTTTAAAGTTTGTTACCTTCAACAGTTTAAGGTTGTTCCAAGTGTATGTAAACATTCAGATCTCAAAGAAAATGTTTAAACACCTGTACACAGTTTGATTATGTGTTTGCTTCATTTTAGTGCTTGTAGCATTCACAGTAAAATACTGTAATATTCTCTGCTTATGCTCTGGGACACTGCAGATCATAATGGTATCAGGTCAACATTTGGGTCTGGGACAGACATAGCATAAACCGGTTTGAGCCAAATCAGTTAAGTCTGATACTACATTCAACCAGGTTTATCTCAAACTGGTTTTGGCCATTTTCAAACTGGTTTATGTGCACTGAATGTCTGTTCTCTTACAGGTTCAAACCAGTTTATGTCTTGAACATGGTGCCAGGAGCAACCCAGGTTACCCTTCCCACCCTATCTTGGGGATTGTTGCACATATATCAGGAGGGGTTGTGGTGTAACTATTAAGTGAACTGGGTCTGGGGGTGCTTATTTCCTCAGTAAGAAGACTGTACACCTCAGAAGACTAAATGCATTCCCCTGAATGGAGGGGAAGCTGAGGCAGATAGTGGTATATCTGTATTTTCTTCTTGTATTCTTTAATGTGAAGACGGTTTAAGAAAATGAAAAAGGAAGCTCTTTTGTAGTGCCTTTTCTGTTTCAATTATCACAAATCCTTGAGGTGAACTATAATCCAGTGTACCCACAAGCTCTGGGAAAGCGTGTGCTTAGGGTCTCAGCTCTGAGAGAATGATGCTAGGAAGAGAATCTGAACCCTGAGAATATGCCTGGAAACTTAAAGACAGAAACAGAAGTTCAACTCTGCCCAGATGCAGAAAAAATTATAAGTACAAGAAACGCAAACACAGTATCCTAGTGAGCATCCAGAAAGGGAACTTGAGAAGTACTTTGTTGATTTTACATAGTGCACCCTATAGCCTGAGATGGTAATAACTTTAGGTCATTTCCAGTCCAAGCCATATTGGAACCAGTGATTATCTAAAGGCAAAAAGCCAAATATATCATTGCTGACCCACTTCCTCTCCAAGATGTGTATGCAGGTGTAGCAAAACACCCAGTTTTTCTTTTTTTATTTATTTTAAAATACATTCCCTCCCCTTCCTCAACTATTTCTGACTGTTTCTTTCCCTCTCTATTCCCTACAGATAAGTATAAGTAAAGTAAGATGTAGGATAAGCTTGAACATTTTATTTTAGGTAGTAAGTTTTATTTTTCTCTCCCCTCTTTGCAAATAAGTGCCCTGCTATTTTGATATAGATATCCACTGTTTTATGAGTGATAATTATTATGTTTGTATTGATTTTTTAACTGCTTTTATATTGTATGATTACTGTTTTAGGCCTATATATGTAAGTTAGCATAAGTCATGTAAAGTTTCCATCTTGTAATGTCAAGTCTCCATCTTATCCCCATGCCCGGTTGTGTAACCTATGACTCATACTACCTCTCCTATGTAACTTGGTTCCTGATTGAATGGGGATGAATGGGGGTGCTTGAGTGACAATGGCAGTAGGTCTAAAAATAGCTCCAAACCATCAACACCAATACCTGGACCAATGACCCAACCCTTGGAACCACCCTCAGCATTCAAGAAACAAAAGATGAGGCAACCCACCATTGTGCCAGGCTGCA
>NW_005842338.1:1137845-1161542 GCF_000455745.1 Alligator sinensis | reverse complement strand
CCTCCCCCCACCCCATTCTCTAAGCTGCCAGCCTGTTTCCAGCCCCAAGCTCCCAGGTTTCTGCCTCTCTCTTTTTCCTGGCTGTCTTCTCCTTGCTACCACTTATCTGCATATGGAAACAGAATCTGGCCCTAAACTTTACAAGGATTTCTATTCAACCTTGATACATTTTCTTTTTAGAGATGGCAAATAGACTACCTGAAATACCATAACAGTACTAGGTAGTATGTGTATGTGTGCAAGAGAAGGAGAGAGGGATAGAGAAAGAGACTCATCTGACACTTAGCATTTTGAAGTTTCTTTCCTTCAAGATGTTTACCTGTGGAAGCCAAAGTAGTAATTTCAGTGTCCTAGGCAGAGATGCTGGTGAACATTGGAGAATGGGGGTATGAAGTACTGGTACCCCTTCTAAATTGATGATCAGGCTGATGCCCCACTCACCTTCCTCTAGTTACACTACTGTAACATTATACATTAAAATATAAACACTTTATTTTGCCATAAGTTTAACAGATGATCCAGTTTTGAAGAGAGAAGGAAAAGCACTCTCACACAGCTGCAAAAATTGTTGTGGCTTATTGCTGTTCTTCACAATCAGTATCAAGAAAAAAGTGAATCCACTGCAGATGATATAGCAAAGTTAAGAAGACTAGTTCAACACTGCCAGCTTGGTTATGACTTGAGTGATGCCCTAGGAGATTCATTGCGCGTCCTGCACACTAATGAGCACACACAGATGCAGCTTTTAACAGAAACAGACTTAACCTTAAAGTGCGCAATTAAGACTGTGGTTTCCACGGAGACAGCTGTGAAGGATGCAACAGAGTTGCAAAATAAACAAGTTCTAGAGTGTCAGGCACATAAGCTAGCCATGAAAGCAAAGGAAAAAGCAATGAGTAAACAAGGTATGACTTTGTTTTCATCATTGTAATTCCACACATGACCTCAATATCCTGCTTTAAATATAAATAGTTCAGAAATAGCAACCATAGGGGACATATCTGTAAGATATGATGTACAGCAGCAACGGATAAGTATATGAAGACAGAAAATGAACTGCGTGACAGATATTGGCAATGGATGTGATTCAAATGTTATAGACTACATGTTACCACCCCTGGGAGTTAATAAAAAATTGGCACAGGATACAAAGTAAACTAGTATTGCATACTAGATCAATGATGTGTGAAATATATATAAGGAAAAAACCTCTATTTAAAAAAATATTTGTCAGAACCCATTGTTCATATGCCTATAGTACAGTGGAGGATTCCATAGTTGGATACAGAAGGCAGTCTGTCAATCATTTTGTAAGTAGGTCATGTAAGTAGGTCACGAGTGGAAAACTCCAGAGCCCAGTGACTATATATTAATGACCTAGAAAAAGTTCCCGCCAATCTTATGTAAATTCGTACCCCACTATTGGACTACGTGGCGACCAGCGATTGGCTTGCTAGCCGTATAAGAGGTTGAAGCAGTTTCCGCCCAAGTTGGAGAATTCCACACACACCTCGTGGAGAACTCTGAGTACACTGTGGAGCCTAGCAAACTCCACGCGTGTTTCAGAGCGAACTTAGCAGCCTGATCAACCACTAAGGACTCCCCGTCACCGACCCAAGGGGGCCTAGCACACCCCCACCCGAGACGTAAGACGACTGCTGGCCCGAATACCCCGACACATTTGCAGACCGACCAAACCAACTTTGTAATTTCTGCCCGACCCAAGTTTTGTAACTGTAACCGAAGCAATCATCTGACCTGCACTGTATGAGCAGTGTAAGTAAACAACCTTTTGTTCAATCAAAATGCGTGAGTACCTGATTCCACTCCAAGCGTCACAAGTACCCGCCCGCCGATTAGGGCTCCTAAAGCCCCGAACCCCGCGTTTGCAATTAAAATTGCAAAGTCAAATCCTCATAATATAGGAAGTGCCAGCTTGGAGGTTGCCTGTGAAACCTTAATTTTGCTCCTTATATATGTGGTTTATGACTAGGGGTCCTGGTTTTCTCTGACTAAAAAAAATCCCCAATTTTTGGTTCAAAAGGTAACTCCAAATTCACATATTTTCTGAGACTTAAATGAAACACCACCATATAGATATAAGGATATCATATATATATATATATATATATCTATCTCATATAATATTTTATATATTAGTGGTGTTTCATTTTAATCAAGGAAAAATGTGGATTGGGGGTTACTTTTTTTAAATGCAAATTGTTTTTTTTTTTAAATCAGAGAAAACCAGGATCCCTGTTTATGACACAAACTTGCATTGTATGATCACAGACTATCTCTTCCACTGGATTCCTGCTTCATTCAGCACATAGAATGGATGTAGCTTATTTAATGAGAAGCTATTCAATATTTTCTTTTGTCCTCATTATTCAGTGTGTGGCCTGAGGCCTATTTACCACATTCTGTTCTAGCCTGCTCTGAAGAACAAATTATTAATTTCCTCAAGGGCTTTTCTAAGGTGTGTGCCACTATGGTATTGAGTGCTTCATAAACAATTAATTTATCTTTGTGACAATCCTGTGGGATGAGAGAGTATTACCCCATTTTACAGAACTGAGAAACAGGCACACTAACATTAGGTGCCCACATAGGAACAGAACATTATATGTTCAAAGCACAGCTCCCTGACTGTGTTGGAGCTCTGAACTTCCAGTATTTCCATGAGCTGGACACTAAGGCCATGTCTACATGAGCATTGACCTTTGTTTCCCCAGGCGACAAGAAGCAGTGGCATACCATTTTTTGACTTCCAGGGTCAAAAAATGCCCCCACATTGCTACCTTGCAGTGTGAGGAACACCTGAATGCATGGCATGTGGTGCCACAGACAATGCGGCAGACAATGCACCAATATGTGGCGTGTGGTGCCACAGACTTGGCCATGCTCATCTGAACATGGCCTAAGACATCAAATCAGAAAGGTAGAAACAAAATTATAGTATGTCTATACCAACTTGTACTGGCAGGACCATCCTCAAATACATCACTCCAACTTACCTATTACCTCCGTAGTGACAGAAGTTATAATTTAGAGAGGCTCCCTAACAGGAAACTGAGGAAGTTAGGAAGATTGGGAGATGGTCCCTTAGTTATTAGTGAGAAAGAGAGACCAAGGATCTGCAAAGGTTTCCTACTGCTCCATAATGAAATTATTTGTTTAGTTCTTCTCATTCATGTATGCCTGTGCTTATTGAACCTGATGATCACTACAACCCCACTGTGCACTCCAAACCTGGAAAGGTAGCTGTAAGGCTGCTCTGGGGTTGTCTGCAGAGCCTGCTTTCAGGCATACCTGAGACTCAGGTCTCAAGAGTGTCTGCAAAGGGATGCCTTGGAACAGCCTTGTTGGTGCATTTCTAGATTTAAGGTGTGTGAGTAGGAATGGGCAAGTGGAGGGTGTTTGGGGGCTTCCTTGCCAGAACCTGACATCACATTGTAGATTTACTCTTAATGATTATCTGTGAAAAGATGTGCTTCAGATACCTTGTTTAACATCCTACAGGGATTCTGCAGGAGAGGCAAGGATATAATTCAGGTTTTCAGCTGCCTTATCCAAGAATCTGCCCTCTCTCTTTTTGTACTCCCTTGTTTCATTTGCCTCAGACTTTCACATTTCTCTATGGTAAATAAAACAGGGAACTGGAAAATAAGGGCTTTCTTTACTTTACTATCAAGATTCATTCCCAGACCACTGAGTTGTGGTTACTGAATGAGGTAAAATTTCTTTGTGAGTTTGAATTAAAATTTCACATACAATATTAATTGCAAGATTTACAGACTTGCAGTGATTCACTTACAAAAATGTCTTTCTAATGTAATTTTGTTTATGTACAATTTCCTTGGCTATTAAAAAAAAAGAAAAAAGAATCCCAGAAATTCCATCATATGTATGCATTGAGGCATTGGTCATTAGGGTTAGGTCCCTTACAGTCTTCTCTTTTCCTGATAAATTAAAAAAATAGATAGTGTCATCTTTCTATCTCATTACGCAACCCATATATTAATATGCTAATGTATAATTTTGATGAAATTGATCATGTATACCTACTCTTTATTTTCTGTTTCTTAGCCACTTTTGCTCCATGGCAATATTTTACCTGAAATCCTATGATTACTTAGCTTCTGTCATGGTCTCCTGAGTGTAACTTTCTCTATAGCCTTTTGGAAGTTTCAATAAATTACATCAACCAGTGCTTTCTTGTTTGTTACTTTATTGACACATTGAAAGAACTCTAATATGTTATTCAAATGTAATTTTCCTTTGCAGAAAACATAAGGGAAAGACCATACCTATCTATGATCTTCCAGATGTTTTGCTGTTCTATATTTAAATATAAGTTTAATCAATTTAGCAGGTACAGATGGAAGGGTCTGGATGCTAATATTGATCTATTCAATAAAATGAAACCAAAGATACTACTGATGCCTGGCGTTGGAAAAAATGACATAAAAAGAGGCAATGTAAGTACAAATGACAAGCAATAAACGCAGAGAGAGGTAGTTAGTCATGTCAGGGCCTTGTTACATAGTAATTTTGGGCAGCTCCTGGAGCTTTTAACCTGTGGATTGTCCACACATTAACACCTTGAAGTGGTTTTAAGCATTTTACACAACTCAATGTTATGCCACTCCAGGGAAGGATTCTCTGATTCACAATAAACAGCTCCTGTTCTATTACGATATATTCACTCCCCACAGATGTGTCACCCAAGCTGAAGTCCTCCAGCATCCCAGGATCTCTTACACCTTCACCGGCAGAGCAGGGATTGAAACCTGTCCTGGCTTACCAGCCCTATGGGCTAGGGACAGACATTCAAAAAGCCTGAGCCTGAATTGATCCTGTCTTTGCAGGTTAGTCTAAACGTTCGGGACGTGCATGAAGCAGCTCAAGCCAGAAGCCAGGGGGCCCTAGAGCAGCCCTCCCACAGGGAAGCTGAGCTAAGGAGGGGGAGCATGGCCAGGCCCTGGCAGGCCCACCCCAGTGGCTCCCTGACAGCCAGGAGCAGTCCAGGCAAAAAGGGCTGCCCAGCCCCAGAGGGGAACTCTTCCCCCAACTCCCTCTCCCCCACTGGGGGTCCAGAAGAGGGGATTTGTTCAGTGAGGGAAAGGGGGGGGGGGGGGGGGGGTTCTTCTTCCTCCTTCTCCCCCTCCTGCAGTGGGGTCAGGAGGGGGGCTTTGTGAGGCTGCCTGACCCCAGAGGGGGACTCTTCCCCCTGCTTCTTCCCCATAGTTGTGGGGTGTGAAGAGGGAGCTCTATGGGATGTTACCCAGCCCCAGAGGGGGACTCTTCCCCGTACTCCTCCTCCTCCCAGAGGGGCAGTGGGAGCACGGGCTCAGCTGGGCAGGGTGTGGCTGTGTGGGGTGTGAAGGGGGATGGGGGGTGTAGGGACTCCCACACACTCCCCGCATGGCATGCAGCCTCCACTGCCTGGCAGCAGCAGCAGGTGGGGACGTCAGGACACTCGTGCCTGAGGCAGGCGCGGCTCCGGCCATCGCTGCAAGGGAGGAGGGAGCGGCGCTTGCCTTATCCCCAAGGCTCTGCTCCCGCCCTTGCTGCGGGGGAAGCCCCAGGCTGGAGCCTGCTGTCTCTGCAGCTCCCGGCTGCGCAGTCCCCGCCCTCTGCCGGGGGTGAAGGGAGCCCCACCCCCTCCTTCCCCGCAGAGTCCAGCGCAGGACTTTCCCTATGCGAGTTCGGAGCTGCAGACATGAAGCATGGAGGCCCGGGGACAGAGGCAGCCAACGCTGTGCTGGGGCCGAGGAGTGCAGCCTCCCCGTCTGCTTCTATCTCTGAGGCTCCATACCACGCACTTGCAGCTCTACACTTACCGAGGGGAAACCGCGAGTTGGACTCTGCGGGGATGGAGGGAGTGGGGCAGAGGGTGGGGACTGCGCAGCCAGGAGCCGGAGAGACAGCAGGCTTCAGTGCGGAGCTTCCTCCACTGCAAGGGCTGGAGCTACCGGCGTGGGGAGCAGAGCCTCGGGGATAAGGCAGGCTCCGCTCCCTCCTCCGTGCAGCGCTGCCGGGAGATGCACCTGCCTCAGGCATGAGCGCCCTGGCATTCCCGCCTGCTGCTGCTGCTGCCAGGTAGAGGGGGCTGCACACCATCGGGGAGTGTGCAGGGGTCCCTACACCCCCCACCCTCCCTCACACACCCAGACACACCCTGCTCAGCTGAGCCCACACTCCTGCTGCCCCTCTGGGGGGAGGAGGAGGAGGAGGGGAAGAGTTCCCTCTAGCATGGAGTAGAGCCTCCCTCTGCCCCCACTCTGGGGCCGGGCAGCATCATATGGAGCCCACCCCCAGCTGTGGGGGGGTGGGGGGAAGGGGAGGAGGAGGAAGAGTCCCTATCTAGGCCTCACAGAGTCCCCCTCACCACCTTGAGAGGAGGAGGTGGAAGAGTCCGCCCCCTCCCCCACTCTGCAAGACAACCAACCTAGCATGGCCCTGTTAAGGTGAAGGGTGCAGGGAGAAGGGGTAATTCCTCCCTCCATCCTTCACCTGAAGCTGGCATCTGCCAGCTCCAGGAGATACCAGTATAGCCCCTTCCCCTCTGCTCCTGGGCAGACAGGCAAACCCCAGCAGTGGTGGGGAAAGGGGAAGGAGGGAAGAATTAACCCCCTTTCTGCCCACTCTGCCATAACGGGGCTATCCAGTCCCTGCTCAGCTGTAGAGGGGCCAGCCCTGCTGTGGAGCGGAAAGCCCTGCCAAGCCCAGAGAGCGTGCTGGGATGCTGGGGGTGTCTGGTTTATCTTAAACCAGCAAGGTATCTGGGACAGATATTGCATAAACTGGTTTGCGTCAAATCAGTTAAACCAAATCAGTTAAGTCTGATACTACATTCAACCAGGTTTCTCTCAAACAGGTTTCAGCCACTTTAAAACTGGTTTGTGTGCACTGAACATCTTCTGTTACAGGTTTAAACCAGTTTCTGATCACTTAAACCTGTTTAAGTGTAATGTCTGTCCCTAGCTTTAGTGGCAATTCACAACTACAGCTCTTAGCCCTGCCCCTGCTCAGTACGCTTCCAGTGGCAAATCATAGCTGTGTCAGAGGAGGTTTCTAGACTAAGTCTAGGGCCTTGTTACACAGTAAATTTAGGCAGCTTCTGAAGCTCATAACCCCTGCATTGGTTACATGTTAACACTTCTAACTGATTTAAAGCACTCATTATTCACCATAAAGTGATGCTGCTCCAGGGCTGGATTATCTCTAATCCGACTAATATTGCTCATGTTCTGTTAAGGTGTGGCCACTCCTTACACCATTCTACCCAAACTGAAGTCCTCCAGTATCCCAGGATTCAGTGACCTTTCCTGACAAGTGGGGATGCTGGGGTGCAATGGGGCTGGGCATGGTGCTTTGTCCCTCAAGGGACATTGGGCAGAGACAGACTTGAATCACCTAGCAGCGTCGTGCCTCCCACCACCACCCAGACAGGCTCACTGCTCCTGCTGGCGGCAGCATGATGGGGGCTGGCTCTGGGGAAAAAAAAAGGATTGGGCCCATCAGAGTTCAGGCTGCACCCAGCCAGCCAGCAGCCCAGCTGGCATTGGTGCAGGGGGGCAAGCTCTGGGGAAAAAAGGATCATGCCCTATTCAGCTCAGGCCTGATCCTTTTTTTCTCTGGAGCCTGTGCTGCTGCCAGCCAGGCTTTTAGCTGGCCAGTTACCAGCTGAACTCTGAAGGGCCCAATCCTTTCATTCTCTGGAGCCCGCCTTTCCACACCTCTCCTGCCCAAGCTGCTGGCTAGCTGGAAGCCACATAAGAAATAGCTTACATATGCTCCTAGTACTGCCTACATTGACTAAGCATCTTGTGGCAAGTCACAACTGTGCAGGTAAAGGACAACCAGAGATTATTTTTTCACTGTAACATGTGACTGTTCCACTAAGCGGAACAACACTAAGCCTATTACCATTTGTGTGTCTTGCAGTGTAAGGTGTAACAAGGCTTTAAGGGTGTGACTGCTCCAAACTCCAAGCTAGCAGCAGAGATGCACTGAATATGCTTGTGTATACATCTCTGATTTAGTAAATCTATAAGGTACAAAAATACTCTACCTTCTGCATGTAATAAATGCAGCATATATTTTAGATCTGTATGCCACAGCCCATATGTTCGCTTGTTTTTTGCTGAGAATGACTGAGTTTAATCAGAATGAAATGAAGTTGCAGGCAAACAGGGAACATTATAGGGATAGGACCTTGCCCCTGGTCTGCTTCTGTATTTTACATAAAATGGTCATTGAATATAAACCAGTCATAATCCTGAGAGGAGGGACTGGATTCCAGGACTTCTCCTTTGCAGTTGAGTTCCCCAGCTACTAGATATAGAGGTTGAGCCTCTTGATCTCCTTTTAGTCCAATGAAGTTTGTGTTTTTTGCTGTAGTAGCATAGCTTCAACAGGAGGTGGGGAGAGTACTTGTTTATGGCCTACTGGTTAGGGTACTCTCATGGGAGAAATGTAGGCTTAGCCTCTATCAAACTTTGAAAGGTCTAGCACCAGATCTCACACTTCCTGAGTGAGTGTTTTAACCACTAAGTTATTATATCATAATGTGGGAAGCATCACATATTTAGATGAAAATAGTCATGAGGGCTCTGTTTTGTGCAGAACTCAATGCTGGCAGTTTAAATTTGGCATGCTCGGAGCATGCCTACCAAACTGAATCACTCTGGGGACTAAAATTTCTTCTGTCTAGTTTCTGGATCCAAATAGGAAATAAGTGCCGAACTCCTCAGACCAGCTGAGAACTGACCATGCTGTGAAGTCAGACTCCAGGGAGATCTGGAAATTTCAGGTGGCTAATGAGTTTCGGTGCCTCTAGGTTTAAAATTCAGATGTCTTGAACAAAGAGCTGAACAAGGAATTTTTAAACTGCAGTTATGGAATCAGGTGGCCAGAACTCCTGCCAACTCTTGTTTTAAGTGTCTACGTCAGGTTTTGGATCTGACCACAGGTGCCTAAATATACCATTGAGGCTTTGAGCCATAGTGTCTCCCATCACCTGTTTTGCCTTTGTTCTTACTATAAAGGGAATGTCATTTCTTGAAGCCCCTGGGCCCATACACAATTCTTTTTTTACAGCCTAAAAGCTGTATGCATACTGTCGACGTATGTAGGAAACCACTGAAGTCATTTGAACTTGTCTAATAGAATACTCTAAACTGGCTACAAGTTTGGCAGCATAATAGCTTAAAATAGAAATGCTCTAGGTAAAAATATATAGGAACGTGGAGGAAGATGTATGACAGTAACTGGATCCTGATTTGAATACCTACTGTAGAATATGGAATGTCCTACCCCCGTTCTTCACTACAAATGCATAATGATGTTATAAATATTTCAGCACTGATATCAATCTGTCTTTTGCTTTGTAGAACCAGTTCATATTCTACAGCTTTCTAGAACAGCACCAGTTGCCTATCTTTCCTCCTAACAAACAAAAGCAGTTCAATTCCTAGCAATTTTTCAAGTGAGGCCATTCATAAGCAGCCAGAAAAACTGAATTTTCCTTGTTAATGTCATAATTGGAATGTCTAGCTGAATTTCAGGCTATTTACATCACAAGTCGTGGAAAAAAGTAACATGGAATTTTACCCACTCAAGAACTGATCAGTGTGAAAAGCTTCACGTCCAAACCTAACCCCTTAATTATATTTTCCTTCCATATGTGATGTTATAGTGAAGAGGAAAGATTTGCTAGACTACATTGCTGAATAAAAAAAATCAGTGATAGCTCCCTCTGTACAGGAAATGTACACTCGAATAGAGAAATGGAAATCAAATACATACTTTGCCAAGAAAACTTTGATGCTGTATTTTATACAAATAAGATTTTTTTTGTCTCTGTTCACTGTAAATGTGATTGCCTGTTTAACACCAGTTGAGGTCAATATTGTTATTTCACCCTGACATCTGTTTTACTGATAAAACAGTTTCATATAATTAATTCCTTTTTATTTTAAACATACATCCAGCTGGAAATCTGCATAGGAGATGGTTATAACCATCTTTAACAACTAGTGCAAAAAGCCCTCTATGAATTAAGGATAGATTTTTTATATATAAATCTGATTGTGTGCTTCTTTCCAGTAAAACCTGTATTTAAAAGCAAGCAAAGAGCTCAAGGAGGCTTCAAATTCTTCTAAAGGCATTTCTATGCTCTTCGGGGACTTAAGATTGTGGTTGTGATATATGAAGTTGGAAAAAAGAAGTTAAATGCTGGAAAGCTATAAACTGTAAAGAGAATTTCATATCTAATTTAGGAGGTTTGGCAAGTGTTGTATACATTGATTTTATAGTTATTTTCTGTCCTTTTTGTAAAGTTAAAAGGCTACACGGAGTACTGTAAAGCATATCACCACCTCTTTCTCTTCTCTTTTGTGGATATATTCTGCTTTTTTAACATTATTTTACTGTCAATACTTACATTTGTTGTTTAAAATGCTATTTGTGATGCATTTAAAAAACAATTGTAAGTGCATGTGTGTGATCTCTAGAGAAACTGGTAAATTTCACCAAATGGGCATCCCTACATTACAGGCCATCTGTAGCTAGTGAAGAGAAGACTAAACCCAGTCAGCTGTGATCTTGCACCACTATATCCATCATTTTGATTGGCTCTGGAGAAATCAACAGCATTTGGCTTGAACTTTTTCAACTTCAATAGGTTATTATGGACTGGTGGAGATGTATTGGCTAAAACAATATTATTTATCCAAATATAAGCCTAAGTTCAGTGGCAAAAATTCTGTAGAATTCAGTAGAAGTAGGATTGGGTTCTTAACTAGCACTGATTCATTTTTTCCAGGGTTTTTACTGCAGCCCTATTAAGGCATGAGGATTGTTCACATATCTACTACTGAAGAACAATCAGGAAGCATTATTATTGCATATGTAATTGTGCACTAGTACCAGTAGAAAAAAAAATTGAACTTTTCAGAACAGTGTATTCACATTCCAAAGGCATCATTGCTAAAGTTGGAATTACTGTGTAATAACAAGTGATACTTCAAGATCAGGTTAGAGGAACAGAGAAAGAAAGGAAAAGAAGGACTAAAAAGAGGTAAATTATAGAATATTGCATAGAAACTCCATTGTTAGGTAGAAATTCATCCTGAAAACTTATTTATATCACAAACCTTTCATGAATAACTCTCCCTTACAAGGGGGTCGTGGGGAGAGGAATTCAACGGTAGGGGTCTACTACAGACCCCCCACCCAAGGGGAGGAGCTAGACCGGGAATTTTGGGGCCAGCTTGCAGAGGCACTTAAGGCAAGGGATGTAGTTGTCATGGGTGATCTAAATTACCCGGACATCTGCTGGGAGGAGCAGTCAGCCAGGTCAGACCGTTCCAGGAGGTTCCTGGCCGAGAACCTGTTCAGACTTCACAAGAGAAGGCTGAGGGGGGACCTTGTGGCTGTCTATAAACTCACTAGGGGGGACCTTGTTTCCCCTAGCACCCCCCGGGATAAAAAGGAATAACGGCCACAAGTGGTTGGAAAGTAGGTTTAGATTAGACATCCGTAAGAACTACTTCACAGTTAGGGCGGCTAGGATCTGGAACCAACTTCCAAGGGAAGTGGTGCTGGCTCCTACCCTGGGGGTCTTTAAGAAGCGGCTCGATGCCTACCTGGTTGGGGTCATTTGAGCCCAGTTTTCCTCCTGCCCAGGCGGGGGGTCAGACTTGAAGATCTACAAGGTCCCTTCCGACCCTACTTCTATGATTCTTACATTCTTATCTCTCATCATTTTTCTTTCAATAGACTCCGATTATAGAATTTTAATTATACTCTCCAGTGTAATGGGTATACAGTTTGGAACTAACAAGATACATGCTAAACATAAATGGTCAATCATCATGTGCCTAATAAAGTACTCAGTACTTTGTTTTTACTTGATCACTACATGGACAAAGTCATATATTTCAATAAGTAAAGACTGTGGGCAAGATATAAGATTGTATTTATGAACCTGAAATGAAACTTACACAAAATGTATGTACCTCATTTTAACATTACAATCCTAGATGCCAACTCAGCTGCTATCCAGCCATGGAGATGCCTAAGCTTCATGAACAGCTGAGTTTTTTTACTCTTAAAACTCACCAGAGGCCTAAAACTCTATCTCCACACATGACCAGTCTTACCATATGCCTAAGTCGGAAGTGTATCTAGAAGCTAGCACCCAAATACTATTTTATACCTAAGAAGTCCTTGCCACCACTACTCCAAAGTGTCCATTTCTCATTTCAGGCAGGTTATCCCGTTCCACCCAGGGGTATGCAAACTTTGCCATTCCCTCAATGGGCCAAGGTCAGGAAACTTATATAATTTTCATTCTGTCCACAGAGGCCCATGCAGCTCTCCCATTCTTGAATGAATGTCCAGCTAACAAACAACAACATCAACTGAAAGTAACAATGGAAAAGACAATGGCGCTAGAAGTGCCTTCCACAGTTTGCCCAGTAGTCTAATGGTTAAGGCACTTGTTTAGGAAATGGGAGATCTAAACTCTATGCCCTCCTTTCCCAGAGTGGATTTCAACATACCTGCTCTACTTCCCAGAAAAATGCAATCACTAGGCTGATTGTATAATCCAGAGTGGACAAAATTCTCCAGGGAAGGATGGAGCTATTTATTTTGGCCCCTGTTTCCAATGCTGCCTATGATTTTTGTATTAAATAGCCATTGCATAAAATTGCATAACTCAGGCCAGAACACAGAGCTCCCTCCCTTCCAGGGGAGTACACCTCTCACTGGGCTACAGAATCAGTTTTTTCCTTGCTTTCTGTCCTCCTGGCCATCTCATCTATTTCTTGCTACCTGGTGGCCCAACCCCAAATGAAGGGATGAAAGGTGCCCTGAGTCTAGCCCAGCCTAGAGCCTGGCAATCAGTCTTTTTACTGTGAAGTAGAAAAGCTGGGTTCAATCTTTCTTCTGTCTGAAGTGGGGTAGGCTGAGGTTAGAAGCCAAATCTCCCCATTCCTGGACAAGTGCCTTATGTACCAAGTGGTTCAGCAAAAGGTTCATGGAGTGCCTCTATGTTTCATCTAGACCTAGGTGGAGGTTTCAGGTTATGATTCCCATATTTACAGAAACACCAGTAAAAAGACTGCTGAAGGTAACAACTGCAGATTGGAACACAAGTTGTAGTGGGGATAATTTGGAGGTGGCACCAGGAAGCTCAATGTGCTTGGAGAATTTTGTGAAGTTCTGAGCACTCACTGCATCACCGGGCTGCAAGCAGCAGCACTAGGTACATGGCTCTTCTAATAAAGATCCAATCCAAGTTCTTGCAATCAAAATGGAGTCCCTTTATTATTACACAGAGCTCTGTGCATGCAACACTGGAAGACTCTACGTGATGGACAGGGCCCCAGATATATGCCTATTTTTGCAGTGATTGTCACTGAATAAAGTGCTGGTTGCTATAAATCAAAATGTACTCATATGTCTCTATTCAAGGCATAGAGAACCAGCACATACCTCCATTTTAAAAATTCTAATTATGGATGCACAGCTGTAAATAATAGGCGAGGCAATGCACGGTATCACTGAGCACATCTACACATGATATTAATGTGCCTGAATAAACTCTGGTACAGTTTGCATTGGAGCCAGCTGCTTCCCAGACACAGCAGCTTACTGTGTGCCCAGGACCATAGCAATTTGAGGTGGGGTGCAGCATCCCGAGTTTGGCAAGTGACAACATCAGGCAGTTGAGGGGCTGGCTAGGGCACAGGAGTGATACAGTGCAGGGCTAGGCAGTAGGCAGCCCAAGCACTGTAGCACCCTTTTGCCCTAGCTAGACCCAGTAACAACCTACACTTGTGTTTGAGTGCAAGTAATTATTCCGTTGTAGGATTGTACTCATCTCAGACAGTACTATCTTACAGCAGAGTTAATTAGTGCACTGCACCCTAATATGGGCACACATATAGACTGTGATGCTGAACTGCAGAGCTAGTCAACTCCACAGTAAATGCATGTGTAGATGCACCCACTGTGACATAGCCTCTCTGTGTTTCAGTTCTGGGTAAAATCTGAATAGCAGACATTCCTTACCTCATAGGGGCATTGAGAGAGTAAATACCTCAAAAACAGTAAGGCCCCCAGTTCTGTGAGGAGAGGAGCCTCATGGTCTTAGGTAGATAATCTACAGTTTTAGCTAAAATATAGTTCAGGATTCTATTAATAAATAAATATATTTTGAAAGCAAAGGGAAAAAACACAGATGGCAGGAGTGTGGGTGAGATCAACGAGAAAAAAGAGAAAATCCTCAAAATAATCATTTTTGGGTTTGTCTGGCATTTGCAACTTTCTCATCATGTCTGTTAAAAGTTATGCAACCTCAGAAGTGTGCACTCACCAAACTTCCACTGATTTCAGTGGGGCGTAGGTGATTAAATACCTTTAGGACTTAGGCCTCAATATGTATGGAGTCTGTGCTGCTAGGTGTGCATGCCTTTGAGGTGTTCAATGCCTTGAATTGTCACTGAAGTCAGTACAGAGTCTGGGTCACCCTCCCTTTGCCTGGTTGCTCAGCACTCTGCAGAGTCAAACCTACTGCAATTACAGCTCTGATGTTATGACAAATGTCTTTTTTCTGGCAAAAAAAAAAAATAGAGTGAAATTATAAGCCAAATATTAAAAGAACTAAACCAGAAAAGGGAACATACATTATGCATGTTCTCCTTTCTGGCAAAGCTCTAAGGTGGAGTAGCTTTGAGAGTAAAATCCTGATATGCTGTAAAGCCTAAAGAACATTTTAAAAATCTGAAAGGAAGCCAGGGCAGAAAACAAAAATGAATAGTGATAAAAGGCAATGGAAGGCCAGAGATACTTGGAGAGAACAGCAGGATTCTTCTCTAATATTTTATGCACAGCCTGCTATCACCCAAATCTACTTACTTTGCTAAAAATACATGAATTGATGGCAGACTAGCCCCTTCTGGTTACAAAATCCAGTGAGTATCTTCTGTAAGTGCTTAAACCTAACTTTGCAAATAACAAGACTTTTGAATTTTGAAGAATCTACTACAAAGCAAGCTTTCCCCCTGCCCCACTGGAAAGAGTCAAGGAACTGTCTTTGTGACTTTTCCAAATTAAAAGCATTGCTTATTTAGATGTCTGAAGAGAGCCAAGACCTTTGTATTGATTTTTATAGAAGTATTTTTTCCTTTGTACATGCCTCAAGACTATTAGGACCCTCTCCCAGTTTTGCACCATTACCTTTATTTATTACATTTGCCCAGAAATGTTCTCTCTCATGTGTAAAACCCATGACTTTCATTAGCTGCGACTCCATGATAAGGATCAATATTTTGTTCCCATTAAGTAAGGGACAAGGAACTTTTTAAGGCCATACTGCCTATGAGAAATGTTACCTTGTATAGTATCACAACTATTTCAAAAATAAAAAGTAGCTGGGTAAATGGACAGTAGACAGTGTAAGTGTCAAATGATTTCCAGAATTTATCTTTCAGCCCAGAGGGCATACTCCTGGCCCAACTGAAGTTAACTGACTTCTACCCCAGTGGAGACAGCATTTCATTTGGAAGACTGTGTACCACAAAAAGGCATTACATGTTGAAACACTTCATGAGCTAAGAATCCAAGAATTACCAGCATAAGTTAAGTGGGTTGTGTGGGCCAAGTGTAGAGAAGAAGAACACAGTAATAAGAGAACACTATTGAAATTTATCTGGAGGAAAAGGTAACAGAAAATGACCATAACACAACAGACTGGCATCTGGGTTCACTTGGGCAAGAATGATCTTTTACTCATGAACTCCAAAAGATATCTAATATCCAGGAAGTGTGATCAGGTCCATGGTCTTCAGTTCTCACCTACAGATTCCTCCTCAGTAAACTACATAGACTTCACTTTATCAACAATACTGTAGGAAGAATGAAAGGGTGAATTGACCCTGTAAACATTTGAACCATGATTTTGAAGGAGTCTAAGTATTTAAACCTTAGACTCAAAGTACTACATAATTCCTTCTGGTATACAAATCTGATTTTGCTTTGGGCATGTATTTGTCTTTCAGCATCTATCTAAAGGCAATAAAACAATACTTCTTTTGTGGTGAACCATAACTACTGGAGAAGCTGCTTTGAATAACTTAACCGTCATCCATTCTCATGAAACCGTAACTGTTGTTGTAGTCATGGGGTAACTTGTTACCCCACGTGAGGTAGTATGCCTAATTGTAGTTTTATAAAGGAATAGCTTATCTACTACTTTCAAGATTAGGTTGCCAGCAACAACAAAATTTCAATTATCAATTTATTTTAGTGGTGATCCCGACTCTCTTCTGCCACGTCTTGATGAAAAAAAGAGGGGTTTGTTTTCATAGACATTAGGGCTGGAAGGGACCTCAGAAGATCATCGAGCCCAGCCCCCCGCCTAAAGGGCAGGAAGTCAGCTGGGGTCATAGGATCCCTGCAAGATAAGCATCCAGTTTGCTCTTGAAGGTGTTCAATGTAGGCGCTTGAACCACCTCCGGTGGCAGGCTGTTCCAGACCTTGGGGACTCGGACAGTAAAGAAATTCTTCCTTATGTCCAGCCTGAAATGGTCTTGTAGTAGTTTATGACCGTTCGACCTAGTCGTCATCCCTTGGGGTGCTCTGGTGAACATACGTTCCCCCAGATACTGGTGGTAACCCCTGATAAACTTATAGGTGGCCACCAGATCGCCCCTGAGCCTGCGCTTTTCCAGGCTAAAGAGCCCCAGGGCTCTCAGCCTGTCATCATAAAGTCTGTTTTCCTGACCTCTGATCATGCGCGTGGCTCATCTCTGGACTCTCTCAAGCTTCTCCACATCCTTTTTGAGTTGTGGAGCCCAAAACTGGATGCAGTACTCCAGCTGTGGCCTCACTAAGGCCGAGTACAAGGGGAGAATGACGTCCCGGGATTTGCTTGAGAAGCATCTATGGATGCAAGCCAGTGTTTTGGTCACTTTACTAGCCGCAGCATCGCATTGCAGGCTCATGTTCATCTTGTGGTCAATGATGACGCCCAAGTCTCTTTCTTCCACAGTGCTAGTCAGTGTAGCACTGCCGGGCCTATAAGGATGCTGTGGGTTTTTCTTCCCAAGGTGGAGAACCTTGCATTTATCAGCGTTGAACACCATCAGATTCTCATCCGCCCACTTGCTGAGCCTGTCCAGGTCAGCCTGGATCACCTGCCTGTTTTCTGGTGTGGATGCTTTGCCCCAAAGTTTAGTGTCATCGGTGAACTTGGCCAGTCTGCTTCTGACTCCAGTGTCCACATCATTAATGAAGATGTTGAACAATATGGGTCCAAGGACAGAGCCTTGGGGGAACCCACTGGTCACAGGACACCATGATGAGTGACTTCCATCAATTACTACCCTCTGGGTCCGACCACGGAGCCAATTTTGCAGCCAGTGGATTGTGGTGGACCCAAGGCGACAATTGGCCAGTTTCACCAAGAGGGGATCATGGGATACCAGATCGAAGGCTTTTTTGAAGTTTCGTTATTTTTTTTTTTTAATTGGGAGGGATTAATTTAAATACCACTAAGTAACATGACATAGGTTAATTTCTCTTGCAGCACTGAACTCCTCAAACCCACCTCTAAGTTTATGGAAATTCTGCAATGATAAATACTCAGTGATTTTTCTCTCTTTTAATTGTCTTTTATTGTTTACATTTTATAAATAATTTTTTTTTAAGGTATTTCAGAATTTACTTCTACAATTCCTAACTGCCAGCTTCTTCAGACTCTGGTAACTTCAATGTCCAGTCTTTCTAAAAAAATATAGGATAAACAACAAAATGAGGGCCTGCATGTAAGACCCTATGAAGACAGACTGAGGAACCTGAGAATCTCTTCAGCCTCCACAAAAGAAGGCTGAGAGGCAATCTTGTGGCTGTCTACAAACTCATTGGGCAGGGGAGGTGGGTAACAGGGAATACTCTGTTTACCAGGCACGTCTCAGGGTTACCAGAAATAATGGCCACAAACTGAAGGAGAATAGGTTTAGATTGGACATAAGGAAGAAATTCTTTATGGTAAGGGTTGCCAAAATATGGAATGGGCTTCCAAGGGAGGTAGTGCTTTCTCCTACCTTGGAGGTGTTTAAGAAGAGATTAGACAGGCTTAACCCCAGTGCTCTTTCCTGCCTGGAGAGGGGGTTGGAACCAATGACCTACCAGGTCCCTTCCAACCCTAGAAACCTATGAAATCTATGAGAAGAAACACTTAGAGATGAAGTTATTCAGTCCAGTCTTCCTTTAGGGACACGCCTATCAAATAAAGGATGTCTTTCTAACGTTTCACCTGACTATCTGCATCAGGGCATCAATTTTTAGAGTCTGTATCAATATTCTCCAACTCACTTTTGGTTTTTCTTAACATAAAACTTAAAGGAAAAGTTTTACTTGTTTCTGCAGGGCTCAGCAGTCTCCTCCCAATTATCCCGCTCTTTCCATATAGTTATCTTGTTTCTATATCTTGCTTACATCAACTTCTCCCAGCCAGAGCCTCTCTCTCACTAAAAAGACTGTTCTTCATCTCTCAGCCAGTGGCCTGTCAACTCCCCACCACTCCAACCATCCCACCCACTTAGGCTTTGCTCCTTGCTGGATCACTCCCTTCTCTCCCATCCCCAGTTGGGCCTAGGGAGTAGCACAAGATACATGGGTGAAAGCCCATTGCGCCCCTGCAACCCAAAGCCCCCCAGCAACCCCCAACAGACACAGAGTGCCCCTGCCAACCCCCAGCACAGCCAGAGGTAAGCAGGGCCCATGGTGGGAGGGGCTAGCCCAGCTCAGCTGCGAGGAGGTGGCTGATTAGGATCCAAGGAAGGAAGTCTGCTGCTTTCCGCGAGCCCATATGTGAGGCATTGAGGAGAAGACCCCTAAGCTCCTGCAGCCCACTGACCACTACCTATGCTCCTTATCCATGTGGACACCAATGAAGTGGCTCAGAACCTTCCCAGCTGGATCATGAAGTGCTACAGGGATTTGGGGGGACACTTGCATGCGTGTACACGAACGCCAGGAGCTTGGGGAATAAACAGCAGGAACTGTTGTCCTCCTGCTCAACACAAATAATTATTATGTCATAGGGATAATGGAGACCTGGTGGGACCCCACCCACGACTGGACCAGAGGTATAGATGGCTATACCCTGTACAAGAAGGATCAAGTGGACAAAAGGGGCGGGGGCGTAGCTTTCTATGTCAAGGAGAGCTACGCATCCCTGCAAGCTGACATTGGCACCCAGGATGGATGACTAGAGACCCTCTGGGTTAAAATCCTTGGGGAACATGGCACAGGGAATACAATGGTGGGAGTCTACAGAATCAAGAGCTTGACCAGGAGTTCACCAGGGACTTGGCTGAGGCTGCACGCTCCTGGTCCATGGTTGTCATGGGAGACTTCAACTACCCAGACATCTTGTGGGAAGAGCACTTGGCCAAATCCAAATGGTTGCAAAGCTTCCTCACATGTGTGGATGAGCTCTATCTGATGCAAGAAGTCTACAGGCCAATGAAAGGTAAAACACTGCTCGACCTGGTACTGGCAACTGGGGACAACCTAATCAGTGACATAATGATTGAAGGGAAGTTGGGTGATAGCGACCACGAGCTGATCACCTTCACGATCCATTGAAAAGCTGGAAAGTCAGTCAGCAATACAGAAGTCCTCGACTTCAGGAAAGCTGACTTTGACAAGCTGAGGAGGCTTGTTGGTGAGGCCCTGAGGGACCATGAGCCCAAGGGAAGGGAAATCCAGGAAGAGTGGCTTCTTCTTAAGGGAGCGATCCTAGATGCAGAAGCTAACTCTATTCTGTCTTGGAGGAAAGGCAGCAAAAGGGCACAGCAGCCCCCTTGGCTCAACAAAGAACTAGCAGACCTCCTGCATCTAAAAAGAAAGACCTACAAAGAATGGAGGACAGGATCCACCTCCAAGGAGGAATATTCTGCACTGGTCTGGACCTGCAGGGAGTGAACCAGGATAGCCAAGGGTGCAATATCAAGGACAATAAAAAGTTATTTTTTAGATATGTGGAGAGCCAGAGGAAAAGCAAGGGCAACATTGGACCCCTGCTAAACCAGATGGGACAACTGACAAGTGACGCCCAGGACAAAGCCAACTTACTAAATGGGTACTTTGCATCATTCTTTTGAGTCCCATGGGATGCCCCTGCCCATCACGGGACAGGGAGGCCCAGGTGAGGGAGATTTCTTGCCCTCCATCAATGCTGACCTCATGAAGGAACACCTTGAGAGGCTGGACACCTTCAAGTCAGCCAGCCCTGACAATCTACACCCCAGGGTACTCAAGGAGCTGGCTAACATCATAGCTCAGCCCCTGGCATGGATCTTCGAGAATTCCTGGTGCTCTGGGAGAAGGTCAATGTGGTGCCTATCTTCAAGAAAGGGAGGAAAATGGATCAGGCAAACTACAGGACCATCAGCCTGACCTCTATCTTGGGAAAGGTTTTGGAAAAGATTATCAAAGAGGCCATCCTTAATAGACTAGCTGACAGCAATATCCTGAGGGATACCCAGCATGGGTTTGTTGCAGGTAGGTCTGGCTTGACCAATCTCATTTCCTTCTATGACCAGGTGACCTATCACCTGGACAAGGGAGAGAAGATTGATGTCATATATCTTGACTTCAAAAAAAGCCTTCAAATTAGTATCCCATGATCACCTCTTGGCAAAACTGGCCAACTGTGGCCTCGGGTCCACCATGGTCTGCTGACTGGGGAATTGGCTCTGTGGTTGGACCCAGAGGGTGGTGATTGATGAAAGCCAATTGTCATGGTGCCCTGTGACCAGTGGGGTCCCTCAAAGCTCTGTCCTTTGACCTATATTTTTCAACATCATTAATGATGTGGATATTGGAGTCAGAAGCGGACTGGCCAAGTTCGCCGATGATACCAAACTTTGGGGTAATGCATCCATAGCTGAGGACAGGAGGGTCATCCAGGCTGACCTTGACAGGCTCAGAAAATGGGTGGATGAGAGCCTGATGGTGTTTAACACTGAAGAATGCAAGGTTCTCCACCTTGGGAGGAAAAACCTTGGCAGTGCTACACTGGCTAGCACTATGGATGAAAGGGACTTGGGGGTCATGATTGAGCACAAGATGAACATGAGCCTTCAATGTGATGCTGCAGCTACAAAAGTGAGCAAAACGCTGGCTTGCATCCATAGATGCTTCTCCAGCAAATCCCAGGACGTCATTCTCCCATTGTACTCAGCCTTGGTGAGGCCACAGCTGGAGTACTGCATCCAGTTTTGGGCTCCATAATTCAAAAAGGATGTGGAGAAGCTTGCGAGAGTCCAGAGAAGAGCCACATGCATGATCAGAGGTCAGGAAAACAGACTTTATGATGACAGGCTGAGAGCTATGGGACTCTTCAGCCTGGAAAAGCTCAGGCTCAGGGGCAATCTGATGGCCACCTCTAAGTTTATAAGTGGTGTTCACCAGGATCTGGGGAAACATTTGTTTACCAGAGCGCCCCAAGGGATGACAAGGTCAAATGGTTATAAACTCCTGCAAGACCATTTCAGGTTGGACATAAGGAAGAACTTCTTTACTGTCCGAGCCCCCAAGGTCTGGAATAGCCTGCCATCAGAGGTGGTTCAAGCACCTACATTGAACACCTTCAATAGAAAGTTGGATGTTTCTCTTGCTGGGATTCTATGACCCCAGCTGACTTTCTGCTCCTGGGGCAGGGGGCTGGACTCGATGATCTTCTGAGGTCCCTTCCAGCCCTAATGTCTATGAAATCTATGAAATCCAGACCTCTGCTCATCTCCTCTTCTCTCTGGGGCCATTCTAAGTTCATGGAACAGTAACTCCAGAAGCATGGCTACTGATGAGCTCTCTTTTCCTTCTCTGGCTCCTGCCTGCTCCTGGGTAGTATCGGAACCATCCTCTTCTCTTCTTCACACCCTGCAATTCAACTTTGTTGGTCTTATGGGGTTACTTGTTTACCCCACCCACATGAACAAAATGGAACCAGTGACAACAGTATAAATAAACAAAAAACTATATATTAAATGTACAGTTTGTTTGAAAGAGTATTTATGATGTTTTGAACCCAAAATGTTACTTAACTAGAACTATGAACAAAATTTAAAATTTTTTTAGTGTTTGAAAATGTGAAGAACATTTTGTTAAGTCTGCAATTCAGAATGTTTTCAAACTAATAATTACTTTCTAAAACATTTCATAACTGTTTTAACTAAATATTGTTTTCCTCACAAAGCAGCAGTGATGCACTATGGTGCACCCAAGAAAAATCGCTTATAATTGTCTAACCATTTCTGGGTTTTGTGGTCATCTGTCCTTGGACAAAAAGCACAATGTCTACTCATGCTTGCAGAAGTTTCTACTGGGATGCACTGTGGCAATTTGTAATTTAGGGCAGCCATACCAGACTTGATGGATTTGAACAGATTACGGGTATCCATCATACTTCATTTTATTTGTCCGTTGATCAACTGTTCTCCAGGCTCCTGCAAAAAGAAAAAGCACCATCTTCTTAAATCTGATCTTTGCTTCCAGTTTGCATTGTGGCCAAGCCAAATGATGAGGCTGGCAATGGCAGCCAGATCTAGAATCCTGAAAAATAGTGTCATTGGCCACCTGTTGATTTTCCATCTGCAGCTGGTCAATCCACCCCATCCTTTTTTTATTGTAGTCATGGATGATGTTCAGCTTTCTTTGCTTTCCACCCACTGACTGGTTGTGATGCATTTTTGAAAGCAACAACACAACTTTGGAATTCTTGGGACCATAGGAAACTAGGGTGAGTTCACAATTAAAAGCAAAAATGGATGAAAAAGTTTCCCATGTTTGATTTAATTGCGTTTCATTTGGAATATTGGCCTTATTTTTCCGAATCTTACCCACATAGGTCAAGTCCTGCTGTAGCAGTCTTTCTGCCGTGTCAGTACTTGTGAAGAAACTATCACCCATATTTCCTTCCTGTCTTGTACCAGGGATGAACCAGTTTTTCAATGACCTGGGTAACAAGATTACCTTGGCATGGAGCTTCTGGTTGTTTGCCCAGGTAAACGTTTCCAGACGGAGGGAATGATGTTGCTGCATCACAGCGCCACCAATTTTTCAAGCCATGTTTGGCAGGCTTGCTGGGCATATACTGTCTGAAGGGACAGAGACCCCTGAACACAATGAGCTGCTCATCAACCATCAGGTATATATTTCTGGAATATACCATTTCCTGAGCTGCTTCACAAATTGTGTCCAAATATCTCTCAAGGCAGCAAGCTTGTCCACAGCTGTCCTTTCCTCAGGTGTTGTTGTCAAATCTCAGGTGGTTGGTGAAAGTTTGTTGTCAAATCTCAGGTAGTTGGTGATCTGACAGAATTATTTTAAATTCATAGTGGCACGGAAGCAAGGAAGCCCAGTGCGTTGCTCCCACAACGCTTGTAGTGCAGCACATGTCAGGCTGGGGCCAGCATGTGCTGCACTACAGCACGGTGCTTCATGGTCACCATGGTATGGACCGCTCAGCAGTAGGAAACCAATGTAGGCTTTCAGCTGTTTCATCCAGCTTTTTCCACTCCCCATGGGAACGTATGAAGGTTAAGGAGAAATTCTTGATCACAGCTATTCCATTCTGTATCCATAAGACCAAGATTGACATTTCAA
>NW_005842338.1:1130561-1137814 GCF_000455745.1 Alligator sinensis | reverse complement strand
CTTTCCCTAGCTTCTTGTAGCTTGTTTTTACACCACACAGTGGAATCTTTTATTTGTACGTATCCGTATAAGGGAGATATTGAACGGATATATTGAGGAAGAGTAATGTCTGTCTGTCTGTGTCCCTTTTTCCTTTACTTAAATATCAGCCTGAGAGGCAATGAGAAAAGGAAAATAAAGGGAACAACATAAAAACATGTGCTGTTATTTTATGTTCCTAATGGTTTGAAAGGACAAAGTGTGGGAGTGAAGACAAGTAATATTGAGAAGGATCATATGAAGATATGGAAAGTATGACTGCCTGATTTTCCTTTTGTTTATCTTTTTTATGTTTTTCCTCCTCTACTTCTGCTGGAGGCATATCAGGTAAAATCAAATCTGCATGCTGTAGTGTGTGTGGACATAAAAAATACATACACAACCTGCAGTTGCTTCACTACTTGTGGCACACTGCATCCGATTGCTCCCCTGAGACAGACAAAACGTGCATTGTCTCCCCAAACTAGCATCAAGGGGATCATTATGCAGATGCTGTTATTCACTGAGCTTTGTTTGGTTTGGGACACATGGAAATGGGTCACAGCTATATGGCAGGGAGGTGGAAAAAACATACAGGATGTTGAGAGTGGGTCTTTTAGTGTGTAGCTGCAGTACAAAGCCAGACACAGGGGAAATGCAGTACATAGAGAAGAAAGAAAATTTCAGGAAGAACTGTGCACTGTACTATCTACTCCTGCGGCTTTATCTTCCCCTCCATCTTTCAATCTTGACCCCTGCAATCTGGATTCTGGTTTTATTCATGCTATTGAATATACCCTTTTAAAAGTCAGCAATAACCCTTTCAGAATTTGCCAACACAGCAGAGATATAAACTTGCCCTGCATAAGAGAAGGGTCTTTTCTGATGGTTGTAGTAGAAGGATAATTTCAAAGAATGAGTGAATTAGTTCAAATAGAATATGAACCAGCTCAAAACTTCATCAATCCCTTACCCTAAATCAGAAGACATCTGAAGTTTGAAGAAATCTGTCTAACTTCAATTCCCCAGTTTTACTTCTGTAGTTACTGAATATACGTACAAGAATTCTGAGCTGAGAGAAAAAAAAAATTCTTACAAGGAAGTAAGGCACCTAGGCACCAGGACAAGGGGTGAATTTTGCCCCCTGCGTGGTTCAACTCAATTCCAGCCATAAAACACTGTGTTTTGAAGATATAATCAATATGGCAAATTGACTTCAAAGGATGCTGGAATGTACAATTCCCTCTAGAAATCAGGAAATTTATTAATGTACCTTAAGTACAGATTTAGGAGTTAATTTTAGGTAGTAATATATGAATGCTGTACTGCTAATTTTATTTTCAAAAAGATTTTCAGATACTACTACAACTACTAGTACTACATTGATATATATTTTTAACAAATTGCAGAATCTTCTCTTAGGCCAAACCCTAATTATTGTATCAGTCCCCGGTATGAGGTCTGACCTGCTGTTTCTCAAAATGGCAACAGACAGCCTCTTCACAGCTAGAATTGTAGCCCACCACTTTCTTCACAGAAACGTATTCAACCATTGCATCTGAAAAGTCTTTCATTCACCAGTCGCACATTCATCCTCCTTGAAATTCCCTTTTTCAGTGACCTCATACAGCAAATTCTGTGGCACTCACGGGTTGTGTCTACACGAGACGCTGACAGCACAGTTGTTACTGCACAATAATTTTTGTACTTATTTAAACAATAATAAATGACCATGCAGTAACCCAAGTTACTGCACAGTAGTATCAACAAACACCTTTTTTGTAGCCAATGCTACTGTGTAGTAGTGTCGCATCACAGTTGTTGCCACACGACACTACTGCACAGTAGTATTGGGCAACTGCACAGCAAGTGTCTCACATAGACATGGCCAGGGAATGCAGATCTCTGGTGGACTTACTACATTCTATGTACAGTCTTGCAAAATGGAACAAAAACCCCCATCAGTTATTTAGTTGTGCTGTTTACACCCACGTAAGTGGAGTGTGGCAGCCTTCTCTCTTATTCAGTAGATGTTACACTAGTTCATACAATACATACAGGTTTCCAGCTCCTTCTGGAAATGTTTCGCCTGTCCCTTTTTGCCACTTCCTCAACATTCCCAAGAGGACCCTTTCAGGCCCCACAGTTGTGTTCATCTTCAGATGTTCTAATTTCTTGATCACCTGCTCTGGCATGAATCTTACTTCCTTCGATATTTTTTCTTGCTCTCCTGGGAAATTTATGTCTGTTTCTGACATCTGTCCCCAGCCTTCTATGTGAACACAGAAATAAAGAATTCATTTGATTGTGTTTTAACAATGTCTGTCTCTTCAGTCCGTAAATTACCCTAGCCATCTCTTAGAAATTCCACAGTCTCCTTGAATGACCTCTTGTTCCTTACATACTTTAAAAAAGGTCTTATTATTTATCTTAACCTCTTCTGCAATTTTCTTTTTATTTTCTACCTTTACTCTTCTTAGCAGACTGCTACTCTTTCTATAGTGTTGGGTAATCTTTCTAGTTATCCTGATTTTTTTTAAATATCTTGTATTGGCCTCTCTGTGATTCTTGATTTCCTTTTCCACTTGCTGGGTGTTTTACATCGATTTTTTTAAAGAGTTCCACTTAGCATATTTATTGGTTAGGTGTTATTCTTAGTGTATTTATTAGTTGTAAGGTGGCAATTTCATGAAAACTTTCTAGCAGTCTTAAAAATTATGCTTTACAGTTACAATTATGTAACGTGTGTCTAGTGGTTAGATTAAAAAGTAGGGCTTCTAGATCCTGTTTCTACTTTTGTCACTGACTTACTGCATCATACTGTGCAACCCTGGGGAAATTACTTTAGGTCAGATTATAGCTACCTCTGCGTGGATGGTAATATGGGGGAAATGGTCAAATGGACTGCAAATATCTTTTTTCCTTGAACTCCTGTCACTCAATAGCTAGAGGGTTTTAGTACAGAGGTAGCAATGGAGTCCTTAATAGGAGACAGACCACATGTCACTTCCTGCTGTACCAATGGACAGAGAAACTGTATCAGTGGAAAGCAGATATAAATGAAAGTGTCATAGCTATTGCCCCGGACGCGTTTCCAAGCTCTTTTGAAGGTATTTGGATTCAACCCTAATACTGATGGTAACTGCTGTACTGAGCCCCGGAAATTGCACAGGAGCTAATGGGGGTTTCTTACAAATTTATAAAGGGTTACTGGGAGTTCAAGTCACAGGCCAATGTTCTTAGGAGATTGGAAACACATGGGTGAGTACATTAGGATGCATACACATAAAATATACATAATAGGTAAATAAGCATTAAGGTAAATACACTTAAAATAAATATAACAGGCAATAGATGGTCACCCAGTGGTAACACCTTTCAGCAACAGATAATAGAATAATCAGTAGGAAACACTAACAATGAGATATTTACTCTGAGGGACACTTGAGCTCTCCCTCAACTTCAAGTAGGCTCTGAAACCAGTCTCCAGTCCCACAGTACACCCAGTCACTATGCACCCAGGCTCTGCTCTTGAGCCCTCAGAATTTATCGTGGCCCGCAGAATCAGCACTGTCAGCACACCTGGGCTCCATAGCCAAGCCCTGCTGCTGTGGTTCACCAAGTTAACACTGCTTTAGCTCTTGTGTCCCTGCCATGCATTTCACCAGCTCCTGTCTGTCCAGGACCAGCCCTGCTACAGTTCCTAGTCTTCCGCTGCATGTCTGGGTAGCTGCTGCTCATCAGAATCAGGCCCACTGAGGCTCCTGCACCTCTGCCGTGCATCTCCCAGCTGCAGCCTCTCATTCCCACACACTCTCCCACCTGCCCATTCCTTTTTTCATTCCCCAAAACCCCCCAAAAACCCTGGCTTCCTTTCTCATTCCCCAGAAGCATGCTGGGAGCTATAGCTCTGGCTGTGCCATTGCTGTCCATTACACTGCTATGAATGTTCTAATAATTAAAACAATGTGTTGTTATTAATTATCTAGCACCTACAGGATGTTTAGTTCTGTTATGGACAAAGGAAACATAGCAACAAGCAAAGTCAGCCTTGCAGGCACCTAAAAGGATTCAGGTGGTATTTAGGCATCTAAGTCTCTATGTGATCCACAGCAAACTGCCCCGGTACCCAGAAAGCTACCTTGTAATGCACTTTTGTTTCCCCCTAAACTGATCCCTGGATGTTCTTTGTGGATTTTGCATGTGGGGTTGGTAATCTTAAACATGTGCTTACACAAAAATCTCCCACTGAGGTCTCTATGCCCCTTGATCACTTCTGGGCACTGCCTAAGTTCTGCAGAGCTCCGCTGCTCAGCAGAGGGGAGACTTGGGGTCAGATACTAAGCAGCATTTTGCACTTGGAACCCCCCATCCCCCACAAAGTTCTGATTTATGCAGAACATAAATCATCAGAATCTATTTAAGGGCACCTGGAGAAACCAAATAGGAAAAGGGGACAGCTAGTTTGAGCAAACATGAGTCATGTGGGACCAGTATATTGCAGCAGGTTTCAGAAAGATTAGCTAGTTATGTCTAAGGCAGTTAACCTAACTCACTAGGAACAGGAACTAAGTTGGGTGAAGAAGCAACAATGCAGCCATATCACTCTCCAAACACTGGGGGACATATCTAAGTCCTTCTTTATATCATTTAGAGTTGAGGGGTACAGGGACATACTAAGTCAGGCAGAGAAGGCTGGGATAATGGTGCACCTAGGTTGGGAAGTTGCACCTGCAGTACATGCACCAGATAGACCGTTGGAATTTTTTAATTAACATTAAGCCCTTAATTTGCAACTTAAATACATATATACACACACATACATATATACACATACATACATATACGTATGTATGTATGTACATACAAGTTATTACCTTTGTATACATGACTTCTTAGTCCAAGTGTGTCTTTGTTTTACTTTATCGCTGTCTCCTGTCTCCCCATACAACACTGTGTAGTAACTTTGGTTCCCCCTCCAAAATTTCTACCCCCCATTTTTGGCAGATGACTGTGGCTACCACTCTCTGACCATGGGTTCTCTCCTCCATCCTGAGATGGAAGCAGGTCAGAAGTACAAGTACACAGGCAACCTCACCAGGTGCTTAATGGAAAGAGCCTTCAGCAACTTCAAGATGAAATGGTGATGGGTAACACGTTTCTGTTCAACCCCAAGAAAGTAAGTACAGTTAATATGCTATTTTCTGCATAATATAGCTGTATAATAACTCTGATAGGCTGGACAATGTGGAAAGTAGAGAAGGGTAGGAAAACTGTAGGGGAGGAAGTTGAGGCAACTGCAGAAATTGGAGAGTTAAGGAAGAGGACCATGATGCCTTATTTCCATGGGGAAGGGGGGGGTTGAAATATTTTGCTTTTTTCCCCTCCATAATTGCATCCCAGAATGTATACAGCAAGCAGAAGAAAGCAGGCCAGACTGATTTGGGGGCCGGAGGGCACCTAGGTCAGAGTTCAGAAACTAAGAAAGGATGAGAGAAGTTGTTCAAGAGGCCACATGGGTTTTAAGGAACAGGCATTTGTGTTTTTAGAAACTGAGCAGCAAAACCACCAAAAAAACAGAAGTGTGACCCTGCCACCTCTAGTTCTAATGGAAGAAGGTGACTTGAGAAGTGCATGATCATTTTGAAAATGGAATGGTGCTTTGCCTGATGACAGATATCAGAACCTGGAGTGTTGATGTTTCGCAGCAGTAATTTGACCAGGTTTGAAAGCTGCAGATACAGGGCAGGAGCCAGAACCAAACCCTGAAAAACTTGATAAAAGTCAGGAATTGCTGATCTACTCAGAAGTCTTGAGGTGTCTTCTGAGAGAAATAAGACATTCACCTGTCAGCCAATCATTTCCTGTTCTGCTGAGAGGAAGCCAACCCCACCATGAGCCCAGCATTGAAACCAACAGAGAATTCAGTAGATCTCATGGCAAGCTTGTGAGCTATCATAATTCTAGAACTTTGCTCTGGGACTTTAGTCCCTGCTTCTGCCCCATGTTCCTGTGCTCTCCATATCTGTTGTGTTCCAACCTTTAGCTTACTCCTGACTACGACTCATCTTCTGACCTTTGTTTGTCTCACAACATTGGCTCCCACAGATGGTTCCTTACCAATCTATAGAATTTGGAATCTGACTTGACCGGCTTTTGACTGCTCCCTGTTCTGGCTCTGGGCTCAGCTTCTCTTGTCCCAGGCTTAACCAGTAGGCCTGAATAAACACAACCTAGTCATCACCAGCACCAGCACCAGCACGGGTTCATAGCAGGTAGATCATGCCTGACTAATCTAGTCTCTTTCTATGACTAGGTTACAAAACACCTGGATGCAGGAGTAGGGGTTGATGTCGTTTATTTAGACTTCAGGAAGGCCTTCGATATGGTATCCCACCCCATACTGGTGAACAAGTTAAGAGGCTGCGACTTAGACGACTACACAGTCCGGTGGGTGGCGAATTGGCTAGAGGGTCGTACCCAGAGAGTCGTAGTTGATAGGTCGGTATCGACCTGGAAGGGTGTGGGCAGTGGGGTCCCGCAGGGCTCGGTCCTTGGACCGATACTCTTCAATGTCTTCATCAGCAACTTGGATGAGGGAGTGAAGTGTACTCTGTCCAAGTTTGCAGATGACACAAAACTGTGGGGAGAAGTGGACACACCGGAGGGCAGGGAACAACTACAAGCAGACCTGGACAGGTTGGACATATGGGCAGAAAACAACAGAATGCAATTCAACAAGGAGAAATGCAAAGTGCTGCACCTAGGGAGGAAAAATGTCCAGCATACCTACTGCCTAGGAAATGACCTGCTGGGAGGCACAGAAGCGGAAAGGAATCTTGGAGTCCTAGTGGACTCCAAGATGAACATGAGTCATCAGTGTGACAAAGTCATCAGGAAAGCTAATGGCACTTTATCGTGCATCAGCAGATGCATGATGAACAGAACCAAGGAGGTGATATTTCCCCTCTATCGGGCGCTGGTCAGACCGCAGTTGGAATACTGCGTGCAATTTTGGGCACCGCACTTCAAGAAGTATGTGGATAATCTGGAGAGGGTCCAGAGAAGAGCCACTCGTATGGTTAAGGGCTTGCAGGCCAAGCCCTATGAGGAGAGACCAGGGCACCTGGACCTCTTCAGCCTCCACAAGAGAAGGCTGAGAGGCGACCTTGTGGCTGCCTGTAAGTTCACAGTGGGGGCACAGAAGGGAATTGGTGAGGCTTTACTCACCAAGG
>NW_005842338.1:1117675-1130394 GCF_000455745.1 Alligator sinensis | reverse complement strand
TCTTTCCTGCCTATGCAGGGGGTCAGACTCGATGATCTATTAAGGTCCCTTCCAACCCTAACATCTATGAATCTATGAATCACAGGAGCCATGCACCTGATGGGTAGAGTGGTATGACACACAGCCATGGCATAGCAGAACCACCCAAATTCTGAGGTAGATCCAATTCTGCTTAATCTGTTCAACCCATTCACGGGCCACTCTGAGGAAGAAATGTGTCCGGGGAAGGGGAAGCTTTGTACAGGGCATGGCTTAGCCTAGTTACATCATGCTGGATATATGGTTCTGCTGATATGCTGCTCTCCTGGCACTTGCTCATAACAGATATGAACCTTACAAGTAAGATTGACTCATTACTTTTTTGTTCTAGAATAGTGTCTTTGGTCCTCTGAGCTCCTCTTCCTTTTCTGTAGATCCCAAGGGTATGTGTATTTCATTTCTCTCCTCATGACAGGTCTTCTGCTGACAAAATAAGCCCAACCCATGCATTTCTGGTGCAGCACACCAGAGACTAGCAATTAAACAGAATAAATGGCTCAGGAGTAGCTCAAAATGCCCTGAGTGCCTCTTCCAGTGCTGCTCTCAGGTTATCCCAATACACAAGGTCAAGCACCCCTGAAGCATGCACCCAGGGCTTCTCCAGGCCATCTACTCTGTCCAGTTGACAGTCTTTGCTGTACCCAGCACATGTGAGTGGATGAGACTTAGTTTGTCAGTGGCAAACCCAGGGGTGTGAGGGAATCCACATAGACTTGTGACAAGCAGACAGCCATAGGTTTCCCTTATCCCAGTCTGGCAAGATAGGGAGATTAAGGTGTTTGTGATATTTTTGGTCATCAATGGTGCCTGCGTGTCTGTTTGCATCTTGGAGGAATGTCTGCTCAAGATAGACTAGGGGTTGGGTGGCTAGCATGGTTCACATCTAGTTCCTGGAGTCCGCACTTCTAACAATGACAGAAAAGACCTTTTTACAGACCCCATTTATACATGCTCTCCAAGCTAAGTAAAATAATAGGTATCAGGGTGAGCTATATGCCGGCAGTGGGCAGCATATGAATTTGGCTCTCATGATTTTGGGTTGTTTCTATTTGTTCCACAGTAGTCTTAGACTGAACACTGACCATTCGGGGGTCTCACTGTAGACTCTGGCCAGGGTAGTTATAACTTTTCTCCTATCAGCTTGAGGTAGGTGGAGACTACTTGCACTCCTAATAGTCATACCAGCTTAGTAGGAAACCCTGCAGCCTTGCAAATCACCTACTGCTTATGTCCCCGCAGCTGCTCTGGTGTGTGGCTCAGTGTGAGTTGTGCTAGTGGTTCCAACTCATCCTACATATTTCCAGGTTTAAAAACTGAGACTAATTCTACTATTAATTTGCACTATGAACTTATGGCATTGGTTGCCCTTTCTCTTTTTTTTTTCCAGTGCGCTTCACTCTCCCACATGCAATCCAGGTTTTCAGTGGCACAGGTCACTTCACTGAACAGCAACTTGGTGAGGTTTCCCCTGAGGGCCTAACTTCTTAATACCTTTCAAAATCTGGCTCTAAGAAACTTGCTGAAGATAATATAGAGAGTCTGTAGTTGAGCAAGGAATTAAATCTCAGCCCCCCAAGAGAATGCCCTACACATCATTGTTTCAAACAGCTGAGTTATTATTTACCTGTAGGCCCTAATCATACAAATAGTTATGTACATGCTTACCTTAAAGTACATGAGGAATAGAGCTCCTGGGAATTTTTGATGAAATGGCTTTTATCACAAAATACTGATTTATCCAAAACTTTCCAGGTCCAAGAGAGGAATTTCTAGTGAAAGAAAAAGAGAAACCAATCTAGGAATGGCCAGTAGCTTGATGACCAGTGATTTCAGTTGGGATGTGGGATACCCTTATGAAATTTCCCCTTCCTTTATGTCCCAGGTGAATGCTTTAATCACCAGGCAATTGGCTATGTTGTTGTGATGCTCAATCTTTTCTACTGGGGCTGTTCCACTTGTTCTGCAGCAGTTTTACTTTTGACCGACTGGTATTTTCTAACAAAACTGTTTCACTCAAAAATTCCAGACCAGAAAGAACATTTCTATACAGCTGTAGTGAAGAGTCCCATTGAATCTAGTGGGCCTGCTAATATATTGGTAATTAAAGTTAAGTATATGTGTAAGCCTTTGTCAGGTCAAGGTCTGAATGTAAATCCTACCTGATGTTGCAGTTATGACAACCAATTGTTATCCCTGTATTTTTTTCTGCAACAATTTTTTATTTGGATCATTTTCATTTTAGCATGATGGTCTTTTTGATTAGTTGATTTATTGTAGCATGCAGTAAATCTACTTATTCTTATGCAATTTCTTTCATTTGGTCTCTCATAATGTTTTTCTGGGATAATCAATAGCAACATTTTAATGTCAGTTTTCTTCCTTCATTATTTTAATTGTTGGTATATTAGTTTTGTCCAACTATACTTCAGCCAAGGTCCTGTGTGTCATTCACTCTCTAATTATGCTTGGGGAAAATACCAAACACTCTTAACTATTGTGCTGTCTAGTAAAGTTACCTGGCTGACTCTTGTTGGGGAAAGTGAGAAAACACAATCTGATACAGACATAAATTTGAAGGTTTAAACAACATAATACATATTTGTGGTAAAATATATTGGACAATAAACTGAATATAAAAAATAGGAAGAAAAACAATGGTCTCACAAAAATGAGGCTGAAGTTTGAGGTCTAAACAATTAGAGATATCAAAGAGATTGCTCACAGCCACTTTCCTGCTGCCTTTGATTTGACGTGGATGAGTTGTTAGAGGAACACTATGAAGGGCTTTATAATGAAGTGAGGTTAAATGCATTTCACTGTTAATTATTAGCAATCCTTTTGCCTTTATAGTTCATCTATCATCTTTTTTTTTCTTCTGCTTTATGATTTCATTTGAGAAACTCATATGAGATAACAATAATACAGTATTTCTTAACAAAACCTAAATTCACTAGTCTTAATCAGTGCTAACTGATGACTGATAGAGCACACAGAAGCTCTCTGGGATCTCCCTCTTCTCAAGAAATAGAAAAATGTGGTCAGAATTAAGCAGAACAGGGGCAAAAATTGGTCATCAGTAGTCTTAGACCAGGGTCAGGCAAAGTCTGGCATGTGAGCCAGATAGGGCCTAAGGTGGACTCCATTTTCCAGCAGCCTCTGCCCAAGTCACTGCACCTGGTTTCAATGGAGAAACCAGCGGTTTGGGGCCAAGGCTTCCATGGGCACTGTCCCCAGTAGCACTGACAGAGTGCTCAGCAAGGTGGGAAGCTGTTCTGGGGCCAGAATCTTGTTGAAATGACATCGTGGTCCAAAGCTGGGGTAGATCTGCAATTCACTGTCTACACATTTTGGGCAGGGGTGTGCAGGTAACAGATTGCAACTCTGCCCAAGCTCCACACTGTACTATCACCACCACAAGCTTCCAGGCCCAGGCCTAGAGCAGCTCCCTATCCAGCCACACACTCTGCCAGCGCTGCTGGGTCTGGTTTCCATAGAAACCCTGGCCCTGAGTTATCATGGCCCCACCACTCCTGGGGTCTCCATGGAAACCAGCTGCAGTGATGTGGTCAGGGGCTTCTGGGAAATGGAATCCAGCTGCCATCCAGATTGGCCATTTTGCCCCCCCATGTCCTAGAACATATGACTGGTAGTGTGTTCAGCACTGTAAAGTACATGAAGTAGAGAGTCCTTTCTCCTGAGGTATTGCCATCTAAACCTGAAAAGTTCATAGTATCATAGTAGCTAGGGTCAGGAGGGACCTGAACAGATCATCTAGCCTGACAGGCAGAAATGAATGCTGGGTTCACAAGACCCCAGACAGGTGATCATCCAACCTCCTCTTGAATTTGCCCAAGGTAGAGGCGAGGACCACTTCCCTGTGAAGCTGGTTCCAGATTTTGGCCACACTAGCTGTAAAATATTGCCTTCTGATCTCTAATCTAAACCTATTCTCCATCAGTTTATGACCATTGTTCCTTGTCACCCCAGATGGTGCTGGGGAGAAAAGGGCTCTGCCTATTTGCTGTTGATCTCCCCTGATGAGCTTGTAGGCAGCCACCAGGTCCCCCCTCAGCCTCCTCTTGTTGAGGCTGAACAGGTTCAGGTCCTTCAGTCTCTCCTCATAGGGCCTGTCCTGCTGCCCTATCACCAAGCGGGTGGCCCTCCTCTGAACCCTCTCCAGGCTGGCCATATCCCTTTTGAAGTGCAGTGCCCAGTACTGGATGCAGTACTCCAGCTGTGGCCTGATCAAAGTTGCATAGAGGTGGAGTATCACCTCTCTGGACTGGCTTGAGATGCACCTTTGGATGCATGACAAGGTATGGCTGGCCTTGCTGGCTGTGGTCTGGCATTGGCGGCTCATGTTCACCTTGGAGTCAATAATGACTCTGAGATCCCTTTTTCTCTGTGTTAGGAACACAGAGAGCAGCCCAGAGTTAATAATAATCCCGGATTATGGATCGCCCCATTCTTATGTGCATCATGGAAGAAGTCAAACTTTAGGGGATACTTGAAAGCAAAACCATTTATGGTCTAGTTATCTGAAATAGAGCATTCTGTGTGTGCGCATGGGTGGTGGTGGGTTGTACAGAATATACGATAATGATGGAAGATCCAAACCAGCTGGTCTAATGGTGTGATTTGTAATAATTTATGTATTAAGGGGTGAATTGAGCCACTCTTGCACCCAGGAATATTGGACGTTAAATGAGTCTTGCTCAAGCTGTTCTCCAAGATTTTAATCTTGGATGTGGGGGGGAAGGGGTTAAGAGATTTTTGTGTATAGGCAGCTGTGGGTTATTTTTGTCCATAATTTAGTTAAGGTATTTTTTCTTGTTAACTGGGGTGGGGTTCGGGGGGGGAATGTATGTTACTAAAAATACAGAGCCATTGAAGAGCAGTGGATCGGATTGTTCCTGTAATGATTTGAATTGCATGGTTGAGTTGTTTGTCAGCTTTATCAGTATGTGCACTGTTTAACCAGAATAGGTTGGAAACTAGGAGTTTTAGGAGGAATTTTATAACTATGAGAGTGGTTAAGCATTGGAACAGACTATGTAGAAAAATTGTAGAATATCCATCCTTGGAAGTTTTAAAGAGTTGGTTAGACTGATACTTGGCTGGGATGGTTTAGTCAGGGATGATCCCACCTTGACCAGGGGGCTGGACTAGTTGGCCTTTGAGGTCTCTCCTAGCCCTACTTTCTTATAATCCTATGTATAAAAGTGTATAATAGATTTTGTGCCTCTTTATGTAGATAATAGTTAGAATTTAAAATACAGGTGATACAGGTGACTGTGCAACACTTAACCTGTAATGTCATACTCTGTGAGTCCCAGTATTTGGGGAGTGATATGCCTGCATTTTTGCTTATTATTGGACAAAGAGCAAGATCCACCTAATAAGTGCCTTCCCAGGTAAGAAATATCAGGCATGAAGCCTTAACCTAGCACAGAAAAGGCTAACAAGAACCAGTAGCTGGAAGTTAAAGCCAGATAAATTAGAGAAAAGATGCCAGTTGTTAACAGAGAATGATAAATTACTGGAAAAAGCTAACATGAAGAATTCTCCAATTCTTGGCATCTCAGATCAAGATTGACTGGCTTTGAGAAAACATATTTTAGACAAATCCAAACTACCGGTCTCAATATAGGAAGACATAGGTAAATAATAGTTATAAATCCTATGGCCTTAGATATAAAGGAGATCACACTAGATGATCTTCTGGCCTTAATTTTTATGAGTGAATCTAAAATTTATAATAAATATCAGCTTGTTTCTTCATTATAACTTGTACTACAAATAACCCTGACTGTGTAACACCAGGTAAGTCGTGTCATGTAGTCTCATACATCTGTGTTGCAAGTGGGTGTATGCCTACAAGCTTGTGACTCGTAACTCCACACACGTTATTTCATGAACAAGGCTCTGGCTTCATGCCTCCACAGTGTTCTGGGACAATGCAAAAACCATTAAAAAGAGAGGTAAACCCTATGGTTGGCTTCTGTACAGATATATTGAAGGGAAATGAGGGGGAAAAAAAGTGTCTCTGTTTCCTAGTATATTCAGAAGGAAGCATGAAGACTGTATAAATTGAAAGAAATAGTGTTGGAGTTTTGCTTAATAGTATTATTGACTAATAATGACAAATACTTTAAGCCAAATTCTGCTCTTACCCAACTGAATCCTCCTTGACTTCAGTGCAGACGCAAAAAATTAACTAAGAGATTTGGGCCCATTAACTCCTGCAGTCATATGATTCTCTCCCTAAATAGATAATTCCTAGAACACAGGAATGTATTACTCTGCCAAATGAATGTGAATGGTTACAAATGATCTGCTATACAATGACTATGGAAAAGCACTCATCTTTGAAAATGAAAATGATCAACAATTTATTGTTCCCTGGCCACCCTTATATAATTAAATTAAGCACAGAAGAGCCATGTGAATACTGGAGGTCTTTCAGCATATACAAATACTAATGTAATCTTTGAATAGAGGTTTGTTGTTATGAGTGCATCTGTAGTCATAAATGCAGTCTTTGTAACTGTTCAATACAGGGATTCTGCAAATATTGATCTCTGCATAATATCTACTTTAACATAATTTTTGTTTGTTTCCTTAATTATCTGTAAAATGTATTCATTATTTTCATTTCCATTACTGGTTTGTTGTTTGTTTTTTTTTTGGTCCCATGAGTTCATGGAGACTTTTCTATTGTTTGTAAATCTCTATTACTGAGATTACTATTTCAGTCCTCTAGTCCTTTTGCCAAATCGCCAATGAATTTAGTATAGAGTTTACATAATCAGAAATGCAAGATGTAAAATCCTATAGTGTTTGGCTGCTATAGTCATTACAGTCTTTCAGCTGTATTTTGGACTCTTCTATAATGTCTATCCAGGAATTATTCTACACCTCCTTGCTTTAACACGCATAGGACATAGTGTTGCAAACACTTGTGAGTTTACTCTGAGTCTCACTGAACATAGTGTTTTTCTTAAAGCCCCAGCATCTGTATACTAGTTATTGTGATTTAATTATTGCATTTTTTACAGGCTACATGATTATAAAGAAAAACTTGAAACTAGGGAAATGTGGCCCATTGGAACACAAATAGAGCCATTGCAGATGGTACAATTTAGAGTGGTGTTGGTCAACCGGCAGCACAGGTGCCACAAATGGCAGCCTCTCTGTGAGCAACATGGCAGATCAGGGAGGACACAGGCAGCACGGCAGCAGATAGGGCAGTGTAAGCTTCTTATAAGTGCTGCTACAGGGTACTTCCTCTAGAGGCCTACTAGTGCCTACACCCTCCAGTCTCTCCCCTGTTCAGTAGTCTTGCCCACCATGTGTTAATGTTAAAAATAATAAGGAAGGCTACACAGAGGGCAAGGCATGCTTTTGAGGAGTCAGGCCTTATCTGGTCTGATCCTCCCCCTACTTTTCCTCTTCTCCCCCCCCCGGTCTCATCCCGATTTTACTCTTGCTGAGCCCTCTAGATTGGAATCCACTGTTTGGGGCCACAAGCTCCTGGCTTAATTCCAGTCATGCCCCATGACCTCAGGTTCCAGCACCCACAATATCCACTACATAGGCAGCTAGGGGCCGTGATTCCTGTTTTTTTTCCTGATACCTCATGCCTTACAGAACAGGCATACTCAGCTAGACAAACTCATGTGGCCACAGAATATACTTTGGCCTTCCAGATTTATAGTCTGAGCAAGCTCTGCCTCATTTGGCCACCGACCACACTCTAGTTCTTATCCTCAGCACAGTTTCAAGTTCAGGATGTTCCCAGTTACCCCCTTTCAGTGGTCTCCACCTCCCCTACAGACACAATCCAGCCCTCTGCGGGAATATGAAAATAAAAATACAAGTACCAGTCCCAGTTCAAAAGAATGTCCCACATGGGGTTTCCTATACACCTTGGTGGCAAGTTCCAAGTAGCAAGGAGAACAAAACAAAGTATCTGGGGTACCTAGCTTGCTTTTTATGTAGGTTCCCAGCTTCTGTTCACTTGGGGCTGCCTCCTGAGTCCTCTCACCACAGTCTAGGCTTCAGTCATCACATCACTCAGAGCAAGTTCCATCCCTAATGGCCTCCATAACCAGACTTCTGTCCTTGGCCCAAGGCTTGGGCTTATACAGGGTTCTCTGGGTCACATGACCTCTCCCTGGGTCATCAGGCTCCACCTGTGCCTCAACTCAGCAAACGTATTGCTTCAGGCTCTCTTGCCTGTGTGTTTGCCTCTGGCATCACCACCAGGGCCCCGACAGAAGAGACACAGAGATCAAGTGCAAGGAAGTGAGAAGGAATCCGGGGGTGGGATCAGAAAAACTTAACCAGGAAATCATGGGGAAGGAAATTCTACCAGGGAAAGGATGCACTAGCAAACATACAAAGCATAAGAGAGAAGAATTTGGGAGGAGTGAGATGAAGGAGGGGAAAAGGGCCAGGTGCCCCTGGATTCCCTTCCCATTCTAGAAATGGGGTAAGCACCCCATCACAGGAAGGAAGCAGAAAGTTAAAAAGCAGATCAAACAAGGAGCGTAAGTATAGAAGCAGAAAGTAGAGCATTAGATCAGGCAGGGGAAAGGATTGGAGTGGCAGTTGGGGAGGGTGTGAGGCTGTTGTGGCATGTCTGACAAAAAAGATTGTCCCCCATTGGTTTAAAAGGATCTTCACCTGGGCTTTTAAGTCATTGGGAACACAAACATGAAAATCATGGAGCTGCAGTGGATTCCCAAATGGCCTTGTATAACCTAATGGAAACTGAATAGAGCAGAGAATGTTAGCCAATTTATTCATTTGTCAAATTAAAAATGCATAAGGATTCTTACTACTTTTATTTTAATCACACAATGCATTTGTCACATTCATCTCTTCTTTACTTTCCTAAGCATTGACTGATATTAGAAACTAAATAGATTTTCCTTTTGGTCTAATCAGTTTACATACATTGTGTTTAAATTTTTAATATGGAAGTAGCTTTGAAGTAGCATTATTCACAAGTCTTTGTTAAATTGTACAATAAAAATAGAAATGTTTATATGGCAAAGATGCTTTAGAAGGACAGTTGCATTTTGGTGTAAGTGTGAAAATTATTTTCTAATGACACTAAATTTTATAGCATTCTGGGTGGCTCTCATATGAGAATGTGTCTATTCGAGGTGAGAATATAGCACAGTTGCTGTGTGAATTATTTCTGTATTTCTTCATAATTAATCCATATTTATAAAATCTATGTTTGCTAGTGTAGGCTTTATTCTATAGTTGAAATCAGTTGGGGGCTAGATGGGAACAGCAGTTCATTTGTGAGCTGTCAGTTGCATGACTGTGGATTGAGACTCTACAAATATTTAGACATGTACTTGACTTCATAGTGTAAGTCATCCCATTTAAGTCAATGGAGCTGCTCAGAAGTGCAGCAAACTGAGTATGTGTTTGCAGGGTTTGATCCTAATATGATACATTTTCCAGTATTGCTTAATCATGTGATGGGCAGTCCAGTCAACATGCATAAAGGGACAGAATTAAAGTTGCTGTGAAAGCCTTCACTCCAACTTTACTAAGTTTAAATATCATCCATCATGTGGTCATGTATTAATCTAAGTTTGGGAAGGGTGCAGATAAAAAAGCAGTATAAGGGAATAGAAGAAAAAAACCACAACAAAACAACCAGAATATAAGCCTATTTTTGTCTCCATGTATATACCCAGGACTGATGGATGGAGAAGAGAATGGAGCAGTGTAATATGAGGAGTAAATACTGAGGATAATAGCTTTGGACATTTCTAAGGACCAGAAGCTTTCCTTGCTTTGCAAATGCTTCAACAACATTTAACACAAATATTGTATTGCTATATTTTCTCAAATATAAGATGACCCTGATTATAAGATGACCCCCCAATAATTGCATTTTGTATATGAAAAAAATTATAAATTTAATAATGTTTTCCAGGTATGTAATATAATTACTGGAGGTTTGTCTTGAATTTGTCCCTCTCCAATTGCTACAGCAGGGACAACAAACATGGGGGATCAGGTAGCCCCTTTGCCTTCTGCCCTCCCCCCACCCCAAGCTTCTTCCCCATGCAGCTGTGGGAATGAAGAAGTCACAAATGTAGTCAATATAGTGGCTCACCATGATTTCAAAAAGAGTCAGTGCCAAGTGGGGCTTCTCAATGGGCACTACCATATATCTCATTCAGATGGGCTGTACGAGACTGTCTTTGTGGTGGGCTCCCATCAGCATTTCAGCTTTTTGGTTAAAATGTAGTCAAGCATTTTTGGCACCTAGAGAAGGGTGTCATGGCTGGCTATGGCCCTCCTGGTGCTGGCCTGATATTGTAATACCTCTGGACCTGATGCCAGTTCCTTCCTGGGGGAGCAACTGCCCATATTTTAAGGGACACACATATACACATATACACACATGCAAAGGTTCTTATTAGGATGCTTGTCCAGTATAAGCCACATACTTCATAGTCATGCTCAGTGTTCATTGCATTTAATCAACTTCATGGTTGGTTTCTATCACTGAGTGAATGCTGCTTTTAGTACCTGTTCAATGATAGACGATGCATTTAATGCAGTTTCCTTGTATGCAAATGTAAGGTGAGGGTTTTTTTCTCCATGCTGACTGGAGGAAAATAACCCATCTTGTATTCAAGTCAATATGGTAGCTCTCTTTTCCAAAATGAAAGTATCATTTCTTCTTTTGATACATTGCACCTGATGGGCATGTCTGCACGTTGCAGTACAAAAATGTAGTGACACGCTACATTCCTTACAGTGTGTTATGGTGAAGTAGCAACCGCGTGTGTCTACACAGGCTTCAAGTCTTCCCCCACTCCTCCTGCAGCACTTGAGAGCCCTGGACTTTGGCCATGGCCAGAGGCCCAGCAACATCACAGACAAAGAGTTCCCCCATCATAGCCAGAGTCCCAGTTCTGGCTATGGTGGTGGGGAGCAGAACCCCAGCTGCACTGAAGCCAAAGCTCCCCCACCACAACCAGAACCCCAGCTCTGGCTGTAGTGGGGTTGAGGTAAGGGCATCGCCCGGCTATAGCATTGAAGGCAAAGATCCTTTCCCCCTCAAAAAGACCTCCTGCAACCAAAGAGCCAGTTTTCCTTGCTCTGCTTATGGGTTTGTAAGGTGAGGTGCTCTCTGAGTAGTCCTTGTAACCAGTCCCTGCAATCCTGTGGTGGGGGCTAAAGGCTCAGGGCTCTGAAGTGCCATGGGAGGGGAAATCTACCTCCTCACAGCACTTCAGGCTGTTGCCTACAGGTCTGCATAGGGCTTCATGTGTAGGGTTATGAATTGCCCTGTAGGGTGGAGGATCTTTCCCCCTACATGACACTTCAGAGTCCTGCATCTGCAGCCCCAGTGGCATTTCAGATACCATCTTTGATGTGCTTCATGCAAATAGGTAATCTCCACCATTCAGCACTTCAGAGCCTAGTGCCCATTGTGCTGCACATAGGTGAAGAATGGGTGGGGGCCATAGGGGGACATGCTTCCCCAGATTTCTTCATCAACAGTGGGGCACAGAGTTGCAGTCCAGCTGGGGCCAGGGCCTGACAGCAGCAAGGGTAGCAGCGGAGGTGGCACAGAATTATATTCCCCCTCTGTCAACACCTATGCATTGTCTATAGTCTTGCACATGTGGGTATAGGTGCTGGGCTCTAAGGGCTCTGAAGTACCACATGGTGGGAGAGAATCTACTGCCCCCCGCTGCCGCCAAACTTGCATACATGGTTCTTCAAACAGCAACTGCAGCCCTAAAATTGGAACTGCAGTGCAAGGTGGCCCTGCCCTGAAAGAGCATGGCTTTCTCCAGCCATCAAGCAGGGCTTCAGCCTTATGTAGTGAGGTTGAGATCGCTACCACATTAGCTATTTTTTTCTCTGATTGAAGCACTATGAAGGCTTGTACACTGGACTTTCAGCCAGTGGAACTGTGATTCTCCCTGTTAAAATGTATCACTTCTATGTACCCTATATGTACTGTTAATTTGTAACACATTTATGGAGAAAAAGAAAACCTATCCTGTTGTGTTCTGTTGAGCTGAGGCTATGCACAATCTGTCAATTTTGGCTTGTTTTTCAATGGTGAATTATTAAGGGGAAAAAATTTAATTGAAAAGTGTTTGCCTGAAAACTGAAAATATTGTGCTGGGGGAGGGTGTGTGTGTGTGGGTGGGGAGGGTATGACAGTGTTTTGTATCCACTGAACTACCACTGCACCTTATGGGCATGTCCAGATGAGTGTGTACATGCCTCTTGCCCCATTTCAAACCCCTTTGAGGTGGGGCAAGAGGCTCGTGCGGGAACAAAAAAATGTTTGCAGTATGGGGAGAAAATTAGACCCCTGGATATCCAGTGGTCTTAAAAAAGTGAAGTTAAAAAAAGCAGGGCAGGGCAGAGTCCGGGACCATGCCCTGAGGCAACTGGAGGCTGGATCCTCCATGGAAATGCTCTAGCGGCCAGAGCATCTGTGTGGTTGGCCCCTCACCCTGGTGCTGAAATGTGGGGACTGGCAGACAGTGTGCTGTAGCACCAGGGCTCCAGTGCCTGTAAGTAAGGGGTTGGCGGGGCTGAAGAAGTGGGGAGGGGACCATGGGGGGGATCCCCCACTGGCCCTGTCCACTCCCCCAGCCCCCCGATCACTTCCC
>NW_005842338.1:1114847-1117488 GCF_000455745.1 Alligator sinensis | reverse complement strand
AAAAAAACATCCCCCAAAACCCGCCTGCGCTTACCAGAAGTCTGGCTGCCATCTGGCTCATTGAGGCCCTGCCCACACAGTGCGGGGTAAAGGGACAGCCCCAGCAGCCCCAGCCTGGGCCCTCCTGTCCTGTGCTGCCCAGGGGGGGCTCTGCCAGGAGGCCCCAGAGCTGCCCCCTCCCCCACACCTGCTTCTAGGGTAAGTAGAGGCTTTTTTTCTGTTTTTCTTCTGGGTTTTTTTTTATGTGATGGTGCCTGGGTTGGGCAATTGGGGGGATGGGTGGGGCATGTGGGCATTGCAGGGGGGTGGTAAGCCCTTCGGGGACCATTTGGCCCCTGTTGGGGGGGCCATAGCCCCTGTGCAGCCATAGTCCCCCAGCAGCCAATGCTTTAACACTGTAGATATATCAGTAAAACATTGCCAAACTGATCGTTCTCTCTCTCTCTCTCTCTCTAGTAGTCTTTTGTTTTAATTGTGGAGGGACATGGTTTTTGGGGTATTTTACAGACTGACTTTGGGATTATTTTATCAGGGATTTTTCAGTTTTCCAATAGGGAACACCAGAATTCCTGCCAGGGAGGCCAGTGGAGGCCAGTGGCAGGCCCCTGCCTACTCAGAGCTGGCACCTTGGATCCAGCTGGCTGTGGCTGACCTCCTGGCCAAGTGGGGCCAGGAGGATATGCTTTGACAGTTCAAAGCAGGCCACCACACCCAGAACATCTGGGCAATAGCTGCCCAGGTGGCTGGGCAAGGGGCACACTGGCAGTAGTGCCACACAGAGGCCAAACCTGCAGCCACAGCCTGCTGGCAGCTGGCCTCATCCTGGTCTGTCAGGTGCACAGGAGGTCACAGCCAGGTAGCAGCCCCCACTGCCAGACTGCTGCAATGGGTAGAGAGTGCAGTGAAGTCTTGGGGCTGTTTCAGCAGTCCGGCTGGCACAAGGGCTAGTGTCCCCAGGTTCCAGAAGCTCCTGAGAGAGAGTTGCCCTGAGCTACTTGCCAGGGCGGCTTTTTATACTGCTGGGACCAGGACAGGGCAGCTTTTTATACCTCTGGGGAAAGCACAGGTGCTGGCCCCAGGCTCTAGCTCCCCCTGGCTGCAGATCCGGTAGGAGCCAGGAAGGGTTATTTTGCCCCAAGTGGCACAATTTGCTCCACAACAATGTGCATGTCCGAGCACATGTGCTGAGGCAAAAAGCCCCAGCTCAACTTTGCACCGCTTCTATTTGAGCTGCTGCAAGCGCATGTGCTTACATGTGTGGACGCGCCCTATGAGCTGAAATTTTGACATCCCACTTTCCTTAAGACCACACATCATGTCCTATAATGCACCCTACTGTCTTCTCTTGCTCAGCCACTGCAATGCATCAAGAAAGTTTCATGGCCCTGTTGGGTCAAGGGCAGCATGCTTTGTGGCAGAAGCCCTACTAATTGAGGAAACTGAGGACATACAGTAGCTGGACAACAATTGCCATGAAGCACTGCAGTGCCTAAAGATGCCAATATAAAAATGGCTTAAAGATGAAAATATAACTACACTGTTTCTATTCAGTTAAAATACTAGTTTTCACATATTTTTCCCCTGTAAACCAACAATTTCCATTTCTCCTGTGTTGGCTTTAGGGATGGAGGAAGGAAAGGGGTGAAAAGTTTACATTTTCTGTGGAAAACAGATGTACTTCATGAAAAATCCCATTTAATCGGAAACCTTCCTATTTTATCCAGAATTTGGTATCTTTCTTGTCCTGATTTGTACTGTCATCCCTACAAAAGGCCCTGCATACTAAAATAATTCTGAGCTCTTAGTGTTTCAAATGCCTGTTGGAACACCTCTGTATCTGCTGCATGTGCATTATTTGTTTTTGCTTTTGAGTTCTTTGAGGCATCCATATCAAGCCAGTAAAAAAGCCCTGATCATTTCCTTTCATCCTTCTCAGTGTTCAGGAAAGGGCACCGCTTTCTAAAGAACTCCTGAATAAAAGTGTTATAAATGAAGTTGATAAAAAGAACAGGAGTCAGGATCCCTGCTATGGGCCATAGTTAGTTTTATATTGATAACTGTCAGTTCAAATGGGAATGAAATTAAAAAGTGTTCAGTTTCTTATTTTCATTTTTATTCTAACATTGTTATTTTCCACATTATAAAATCTACTTCAGTATTTATCTACTGAATTCTATCAATATCCAGGTACTATATGGAAGTCTAAGCAGCAGTATTATTGAAGTCTAGTTTCAACTATATTCTCTGCCTCTCCCAAGGATATTGACTTTTTTTTGCAGGATCATTTTTGGATATTGATTATAAAAGCATGGTATATATATATATATATATATATATGGGTATATATGGTACTATGGGTATATATATGGTAAATTTGACACATACCAGAACCTACTCCCTGAAACCTCACAACCAATGCATAGCTTTTTTTCTAAAAATTAGAAAGATGCTTTAACAAGATACAAAGGTGTTGGTTTGTAAATAAAGCCTGGAAAAAGAGGTTTGATTCAACTCACAGTGTAAATTCATTTATGTCAGTGGAGTTATTCCTTATTTATACTTGCCTAAATAAAACAATAATGAGTCATGATTTTTCAGTCCACCAAATAAATATATATATTTCTGACCTTGCACCATTATT
>NW_005842338.1:1057790-1114816 GCF_000455745.1 Alligator sinensis | reverse complement strand
AGGAATGTTGGGATGTCTACTCCAAGAGTACATAAAGGGAAGTCTACTCTGATATTTCACATTGGTGTGATTCCTAGAATTACGTGGACCAGACTCTCCCTCTGGGTGTCCTTGTTCTACTGTTTCTTTCCCCTCAGCTGTCTTTCTTCTTCTTGTACCTCTGCCTATCCCCTTCCTCCAGGTGTCTTTTTCTCTCATCTATAGCACAACAAGACTAACTGTGTTGTTACTCTATTTGATAATGCTCGCTATATCATCTGTTCCCTTTTTCTGTTGAATCAACAAAGCAATATACAATGTTTTTTTTGTAAACGTACGACAATGCAGTTATAGGAAGCAGATCAAATGTTGCCAGCACCAGTGTCCATGAATCAAGCTTCAAAATCATGAGATTGGATTAAAATCAAGTGATTTAAAATATAAAATTAAAAAATGTAGCTTGTTATTTTTGCCTTTGTTTCTAAGTTTATATTCACATCATGCTCTCATCAACTCTGAGTGCTAGAAATACTCTCTTGCTCATATTTTTTTTTTAACTGAGATCTGATATTTTAGACAACATTAAAGAAACTGCAACTAGAAGAAGCTTATGAAATATTGCAATGAACTGTGAGAGTTGATAACACAGCAGATAATGTGAGTGTGCACACTGGCACCTATATACACCTGCATCTATGGATGTTTAGATATATTTCATTGTTTCATTGTTGTATTTGTTCTGGTCAAAGTGTGTCCTAACTGCTGGTAGTGTAAACTATGCTGTTATTCAGATGATAAATACACATAACTGAAAGAAGTTCATTATATTAATATGTGCTCATATAAATCTTTTCTAAATGGAGAACGGTTTTTATTATTCACTGACAAACTGCACACACCACATTGTGTGCTATGTTAACTATTCCCAGGAACGTGAAATGTTGGGTTTCTGGGGCCTGGTGTTCCGTACTGGCTGCTAAAGTTGATGTTTGTAAGCCTTCATATTTGGGGCTATACTCAGTCTGATGTTATTCCAAGGCTTAGTTTCATGTTGGCTGAAAGCTGCAACCTTCCTTGCCTACGTTTCTCATCCCTTTCTTCTTGGAATGCCTGAGACTTTCACATGTCTCTGCTGCTTTGCCATCTTGCAGTTTGCTGTACAGTAAACGTGGAAGGATCTTGCCATACGAAGTGTTTGTGCATAGAATACCCACTTTTTGATGCTGCTTCTTTCAGTCTTATGCGCCTCAGTCTAAGCTTTCCTCAAAGAGAATATCATGTTTAGAAAGGGAATGTTATCAATTTGGATAAAAGGGAGTTAGAAACCTCAAATGAGAAGGAGTCAAGCTGAGTTGTGGAAACAAGCTTGTGTTATCAGGAGGGAGGGAACCAAGAGACTGAAGATGTCAAAAGAGAGCACAAGGAGCTTAAAGTGAGGTCTGAAGGAGGTCAATAAGAGGCAACATAGGAACCTTTGTCATTTGTACCTTTGACAGTCATATAGTTCAGTGTTTGCTTGCAGCCATTCATTCTGTAGTTGCTTCTGTGTGTAAAAACCTATTTGGCCTTTGGCATTCTGCATTTCATAGGCAGAGAGAGAGAAGCCATATTTTAATACAATTTGTGAATACTCATTCTCTACAATAAGACGGTACCTTCCCTATAAGCCAATAATATATTGTTTTTTAAAACAGCTATGCTATGTATCTGAAAATACCTGACACACTGTACCTGCTGGTTTCTAAGTAAACTTAGCTCAACAATTTAACAATTTTGCTTAACATTTTTCTTCATAATGAATTGGTCCCCAAAATGTTGTATCATTTGAGTTAAATCACGAATATATTATGACTTGCTTAACATAAAGCTGAAACAATACTTAACACAGCAAGAAGAAAACGCCTTTTGAAAATCGAATACTAACATTGAAAAGTGACCAAGACCCCTTCCGGACAACGGGTGCATGGAAAAGGCTATCTTGAGCAGCAGCTGGACATGTGAAATATGGGAACATGACATAGTATTAATTAGAGGGACTACATCAAGTGGTCAAAAGCATGACAACAAGCTTGAATAGCTGAATTGCTATCTTATGTCTACTACATTTAATTAGCATTACAGAATGTTCAGTTTTACTTTAATTATGTAGAAAAGAATGCAGAAAATGCTCACAACAGGTACTTGGTGGAATGGAATGCTGTGCCTTCCCTCCAACTCTGACATCCATGCCCCTAGGAATACATTAGTGCTGGATTTAGGCACTGCTTGTTGACACAGGTTGTAAACCAGTGTATTATTGTTGCAGACTATTTGATGTGTAACATATTTTTCTTGCAGGTGGTGAGCTAGAAATCATGCAATATTAATATTTCTCACATACAGTCAAGCCATGTAAACAGGCTACAGAAATACCAAGCATCAGTGACACAGAAGGACGTTAACTGGAACTTTTGCTGTTGCATATAAAAAAAGATATCCCGCATGTGTCTGGCCTCAGTACTTCAGTATACTGGGAATATACTTCTTTAGCACATAAGCACATGATGATGATAATAATAATACTCTTTATTAGTAGTGATATGTCTAAAGCAAATGCCTAGTCATTGTACACTTTCATTAAAACCAAATAAATGGCAAAAGAGAGAGAGAAATCCCTAATAATAGAACACCTTTTTAAAGCTCACACAAATAAAAGCAATCAGTAAGAAAGAACATACTAATAAAAGTAAATGGAGGGAAAGTAACTTATAGAAGATTTGAGATGATGATAAAAAAATATTTGGAAAAGCAAAAACTTTTTTTTTTTTTAACCTAAGAGTAGTTTAATTTAGATGAATGTCAAGATAGAGAAGCTCACTGGAGAAAATAAGTAATAATCACCTCCTGATCTAAAATATACCAGTGAATCTGACAAAAACAGGTAATACCTGAACTCTCATATCTATCAAGATGAGGCTCAAGGTGGAGGTCTTATTGGGTGCTAAGTGTGCAGTAGCCTAATAACACTTGCACAGTAGTGTGCCAGGCAAAACCTGTGCTAATATGCTACTTTGCAGTAGTATTAGACTACAGCACAGTTAGTCTGTAAAAACCTCTGTGCCAGCACTACTGCACAGTATACTGGGTATTGATTAAGTACTTGGCTATCCAAGTAATACACTTAATACACAGTAACTATGGCATGTTAATGAACATGTAGGTGCACCCATTATGTACATAAATGTGAATGGGTACACAATTAATACATATATTTTTCAAGCTCATCCATAACTGCTTATTAGATCAAAGCTGCTGTTGACTTTAATGACACATGATCCTACCTTTTGTACTTTGGACCAAATTCTGCTCTCAGTTAGAATTCCCCATCAAAGTCAATGGACAATTGTATGTGGGCAACCAGATTGTGTAAATCCCATTCTATAGTTATGTTTCACATAAAGGTGTATTCTTTTAAAAGTAAATCTTTCATGCCACAGTCTACCAGTGGGCACAGTATGTAGGCCATTTGCTCTTTTACTAGGCTTACATTGTATTATTCGTGAATTTTGGTGCTTATTCATTTCTTCACTGCCTACTACGGTGGTTCATAGAATTGCTACAATCCCAAACTGCATCACAGGATGCTCCATAAAATCATAGTCCATTTACCAGGAGAAGGAAATTCACAAAGTTTGACTTTGTAAAGTACTTCAGGTAAACTCAAAAAGTATTTAAAAAATTTGTTCAAGTACCTCATTGGATTTTGCTGCTCTTACTCACACGTATTATATTTAGAGGGTGAAACACACTCACCCAAAGTTCTAAACATGATCGATAGCCTACTTTCATCGATCAAAGTTGTATTTGACTTTATCCAGAGCATCAGTACAGTCATATGGAGACCCTTTGTAGTTGGGTGGATTCCACCAAGGTAGCATATACATTTTATCAGTTTGTTAGGAATGCGTGACTGGTATTTTTGAACTGATAACAATTTTGGGTCTGATCTGAAGCTCTTACATAAATAATCCCTTGGATTACCTGCAATCTGTCCTTAGTTAGCAGAAGAGATGGCAAAAAAAAATGTCTTTACTTCAGTATGTTTTTCAACCTAAATGTAAACACCTGTTTTAATTAACAAAATAAAGGTTGATTAGGTTATTACAGTTTTGAGGAGGAAATGAAACATCATGGCTAAGACCCTTCTAGGAACAGGAGAAGGTCATCAGGGAGAAGCAGAATATGGATTGTTTATGTTTTGTGTTGTGTTTTGGGGGGTTTTTTGTACCATTATTGAGGATGACTAGTAATCTCTGTTCAAGAGAAGAGGAGCTAGAATACAAGGACTTTACCAAATCAGGAATACGCCACATTGGCAGGCTTGTGTTAGGAGTTTGCATAGTGCCTGTTCATGTTACATCTGTGTGAATAGTTCTACAGTATTTTAAAGCAGACCCTTATTTGTCATTTCAGCCAAGCCCAATGACTGCTCTCCGAACAGTGAACCAGCTGACTGTAGAAAGTATCAGACTGAAAATATTATTGCAACTACCAAGTACCAGTTGTTGATCTATGGGTTCAATTTCTAAGCTATCCCACTTGCTGTGAGCAGGCAGTGAACTGGGACAATATAAAAAAGAACACCTCTGCTTTGAGCAAGTTTCTGACCATCAACTTCCTACCTGGGAGGTGAGAAATGAGAAATGGTGTCTCTGAATGGTATTTTTTCCCCCTACATATCTTTTCCTCTCTCTCTGACACCATACTGAGAGGAAGGAATTGCCACCTTGGATTTCATCAGTTTTCTGGATGACCTACAAAAATTATTTCAAAAAATGGAAATTAAGTTAGAGACTCTGGCTCTTATCGCAGTGTGTCATGTTGGTAATTTATTACAGGATGGAACACAGCAACATGCTGGAATTTATTTCTGGAAATAACTTCAGGTTTTGCAGTCCTCTAATGTTTTAAAACTAAAACTTCACTAGTAATTGGCTGCATAAAGAATTTTTGTTTATCTAATTGAGAGAAGATGCTAACCCTTTTTTAACGAACAAGACACAATTTCAGAAAATCCTTACAAAAAGCATAATTTATTGATAAGACTAGGAATTAGGACTCCTGGGGCACATCTACATGAGGCATTTACTGCAGGGTTGACTAATTAGCTCTGCAGTAAATTGTCACTATCTACATGTGCGGTGCTATTAGGACGTAGTAAACTAATGAACTCCGCTGTAGTATAGTACTGCCAGACACAAATACTATCCCATGGTGGAGTTATTTACTCTGCTACAATGCATGTGTAGACACTGATTGGGCTGGCTGAGGACTATCCCTGAACTGAAGCTCACTCATGCCCCAGCCAGCCCCTCTGCAGTATGTTCAACTGGGTTGGAGCAGCCCCAGGCTGGCAGGCTGACCCTCTGGCCCCCCTGCCAGCCAGGGCTGCTCCGCCCTGGCTCAAAATGCTGTGGTCCCAGGCTCATGTGCAAACACGATGCGTGGGAGCAATAAACTCCACTCCAACTCGGGTGAGTTGTACCCGAGTTTATTCAGCCACATTAATTGCACATGTAGATGCACCTTTGGATTCTACCCCTAACATAGATATACTGCATGGCCTTCGAAAGGTTAGCAATGTTTCTCTGCCTCAGTTTACTCTTCTGTAAAGCAGGAAAGATATAGTAATTATTTATTTTACAGAAATGTTTTTCAAGGCTCAATTAGTGTTTACAACGCACTTGGTTCTTTGGATGATATATGCTTCATTAGTTGCAACATGCTATTATTTGCCTCTCTTGAGAGAGGTCCCCCCCTTTTTCTTTTTCAATCTTAGGAGTATGCATTGCTCTTCATAGTAGCCATGCCCTTATGTTCAATGCAGTCTAAGGAAATACACTGTAACAGTTGTTTCCAAGGGCTATATTTCATGTCTCAGGATAGATTTAGATCTAGATTCCTGGAATAAACCCAGAAGTTTTCTTCATAAGAAAATAAGAATGGTGAACACTGTATTTTATTTCTGCAGGTGTGAGAGACTGGCTGTAATAATTTAGTGTTTTGTGGCACAGCCATGTACTCACAGAAACGGAAGAATGCAATTTATAGTATTCAGCCCAAGATAAAGTATAATCTAGACATGTCATTGAGGTAATTTTTATAACATAATTTTATGCTAAATATCCTGAAGGCCAAAAATATTAACTCTGAAGTCCTAATTATCTTGTCCAGCCAATGGTATAGATCTCAGAAGAGATGGTTAACTATGTTTATAATGCTCCATTGAATATTACAAACAATTTTCTTTTTCAAGAGATGACTCATTTTTCATCATTTTTCATGAATGAATCATCTTGCAAATCCTATGTATTTGTTCATCAGAATGGGCATATGGGTGCAGTCAATTGCCTCTGTAACATTAGAACATCTAGCAATCCAAACAAATCATTTTCATGTGTTGCAGGTGCTGCCTATTAGAAGGAAAGATGTACTTTGATGTTCTTTTAATTAAAGTTTCAATTACTTTGGTTAGTATTCTGAAAAGAACAGAATGAGAATTCTGCTGGTGATCATCCAGTGAGGTCTAAAATATACTGATGGCCAATAAATTCAGTGCTACCAATATTTTTACATCAACAAGTGCAGCATATCAGTGCCATGCACTGTATTGTAAATCAACCCTTGCATTTTCTAAGGCTTAGAGCTTTGTCCTCACTACAAAACATCCTCTTTAAATAATCCTTTTCTTCTCTTTCTTTTTAATCTTCTTTCTTTCCCTTGTTGAGTCTTTCTTGCTTTGCGTATTACAAGCTATTTCAACAGATTGAAATGACCTCAATGAAAATAAGCTTAAATTGGATAAACACTTCCAAAGAAAGGACCATATTCAATTTTGTGCCCACCTTCTGCAAAATGAAATTGGTACTGTTACACTACCTTATTGCATAGGTAATACAGGGATGCATTACTTCACTACCAAAATATCCAAGGGGGCAACCTTCAGTGCAAGCATGCAACTTTATTATATTATTACAAAGAACATTATGCTGCTCTCCGATTTGCACATAAATGGCTAATAACCAGTCATGGTTAGCACTAAAATAACTATTAACATATGTAGTTCATTTATAGTACTATGGCACCGGTATGCCATGAAAATTTCTGTTTCTTGAAAAAATAAACTAGATCACTTACATCTGTATCACTAATCAGAGTCTCTTTTGGTTTACTTTGAAAAGAAATGATGTGTTACCACAGCAAAAGGCCATATCTGAATCATCCTAGGCCAGTGTTTCCCAACCTTTTCCAGCCCAAGGCACACTTACATTAATAAAAATTTTCTGTGGCACAACTGTTAAGGCATTCCCCATCCTCATACCTATTGTAGCTCACTGTAGCTCATTGCAATGGCAAAATTCCTCAGCACACCTGTTAATTTCTGATGGCACACTTTTGTGCCTCTGCACACTGGTTGGAAAACACTGTCCTTGGCATAAAAACAGAATTTAGGGGAAATTAAGTGCCTAAGTCCTACAAAAGGTTCCATATCAACCCCATTCTAGCAGCCAAATAATTAGGTACATGCAATCATTATGAACTTTCATTTTGTCTTGAGAACAGCCTTAGGCAGGTTGGTTTAAACCTATGTACACATTCAAATGTGATTCAGATTGGAGCTTGGTGCTAATGAGCATTAGATCCTATACACCTTGCAATGGAAGCCTTTTAATCCCTATTAAAGGGAAGAAGGGACAAAGCCCTTCAAGAAAAAAACAGACAGGCTGAAGGACACACCCCTGAAAGCACTATAAAGGATGGTCCGTAGCAGCGAGGGAGGCAAAAGTATTTTAAACCTGGGGGGTGGACAAGAACTTTTGTTTGAACTGGAAAAGAACAGAACTAGGGGAAGTGACTGGGGTAAGCCTGGGGTAAATAAAGGTGGGCTTGACAAACTACAAAGGTGGCCAGCTTGGTGAAGAGTCTATTCAGAAACAGTTAGATGCTTCAAAAGGGAGAGACTGGCCTGGAGAAGAAGAACCAAGAATACTTATAAGCAGGGATCCTGAGTTTTTCTAATAAAAAAATCCCTAATTTTTGGATTAAAAAAGTAACCCAAAATCCACATTTTTCCATGATCAAAATAAAACACTACTGTATGTGCGGGCCGGGAGCGCCCCGAGCCCTTTTTCGCGCTGCACGCGGGCTGTGGCCAGCAGCCCGGGCACGCGGTGGCGGAGAGGGAAGGCCTTCGCTCTGGAATTAGGCACGGACGTGTATCGGTAGTTTAAAAGATTGTTTACTTACACCGAGATGGCAATGGTGTAGGCTGGAAAGCTTGATTAAGTTGCAGTTACAGAAAGAGAAAAGAAAACAAAAACTCGAACCTGCAGAACACGAGGGTACGTCACATAGGGTTCCGACGACGAGAAAATAAACCTGCAGGACTCGAACCCGGGTAGAAGAGCTCTGAGGCCGATCGTAAGGGCTCACACAAAGTTTGTCAGGCTCCGTGGGTTCTTCCGTTCACTCATCCACACGAAGTTTGCTAGGCTCCATGGGTTCGGTTCCTAGCGCGCGGGAGGGGTACGTCTAGGAATTCTATCGGCGACGGGGAGAGGCTAGAGATTGATCAGATCTCCGTTGCCTGCTTCAAATGCACTGGGTCCGTGAGGATCCGCAGCGCTTAGAGATCTTCACACAGCGTGAAGTCTCCTCCTCCCTTGTTCGTGGAGTCCTCCAACTTGGGCGGAAACCACTCAAGCCTCTTATACGGCTAGCAAGCCAATCACTAGCCGCCACGTGTGAATAATTTAGAACTGGCCAATAATGGGACTCGAATTAGCATACCAATGGCGGGAACTCTTTGCAACGAGCATCCCCTCTCTGCAGCAAAGAAATGCACCCTGCAAAACAAGCTCCAAATTGGCGGGAAATTCTCCCTTGCACCGGGGTTCTCCTCTGCAGCAGAAAACTCCACTGTGCAAGGAAGCTGCAATTTAGCGGGGACAATTTAGCAGTGCCGAAGCACACACAAATAAAAATCACACCTTTTGGGTTGTGACACTGTATATCAATTGGGGAGGGGGGTGTTATTAGAGAAAACTAGGATATATGCTATATATTTTTTTTTTAATTCCCAATTTTCAGATTTGAACAAGTAACCAAAAATCCACATTTTTCCATGATGCCACATATATATATGTGCATATGCTTGTGTGTATATGTGTGTGTATGTGTGTGTATGTATATAAGTATATATAAGTGTATATAAGTGTATATAAGTGTGTGTGTGTGTGTGTGTGCGTGTGTGGCATCATGGAAAAATGTGGATTTTCCATTACTTGTTCAAATCTGAAAACTGCGGATTTTTTTAATCAGAGAAAACCAGGATCCTTGCTTATAATTGGGGAGAAAATCCAAGCTGAGAATGTTTCAGGGGTGTAGCTGTGTTGGCTTAAGGACATAGGCAGATAAGGTTCTTTGGGTAAATGCCATTTCTTTTATTAGACCAATTAAATAGTTGGAAAAATTGTTCTTTGCAAGCTTTGGGGTACAGAAGAAGGGTACAGAAGGGTGTTTGTACCCAAAATGTTTCAAAGCACAATTTTTCCAACTATTTAGTTGGTCTAATAAAAGATATCACATTTACACAAACAACCTTGTCAAGCTGAGAATGTGGCATACTAGGGGGATGAGCAAAGCCACAACCTTGTCAACTAGATGCTCCTTCTCTCCAGCTACCAGCACAATGAGTAAACTCAAGATGTGGCAGGCAATTTAAGCAAGGACACTTGGGGAGAAGGCCAGAAAATGCAGGTAACAGTTCACCTGTAACAAGGGGAAGATGTGAGCTATTATACACTCACCAGATGTCTCATGTAGCTGCTGCCTAAGTTCATATGTAGATGATCAGAAGCATGCTGGGAGAGCAGTGGGTGTGATGCATCTTGACTTAACCAAGACTGTCTCCTATCATGTACTCATTAACAAGCTAAGGAAATATAGACTAGATAAAAGTACTTTAACCTGGATATGTAACTGTGCTCAGCAAGTAGTCCTCCATGCTCAAGGTCTAATTGGAAAGGGGTATCAAATGGGGTTCCTCCTGTGTATGTCCCAGGTCTGGTATGATTTGAATGATGGGACTAAATGCACGTCTAGAGAAGTTGAATGGAGTGGCATTCTGGAGGTCAGGGCTAGGATACAAAATTACCTGGACTATAAAAATAATCCTGTGGATATGCATTTCAACAACCAGATGAAACTCAACAAGGACAACTTGGGATCTGTGGGCTACATTATACCATAAGATCAATATGAACAAACTGTTGTACAAAAAGTCAGCTACATCCTAGGTTGTATCAATAGAAGTGTCAATTACAAATCAAGGGAAGTTAGTTGTTTCTTCCACTCTATTCATTGCTAGCAAGGCCTCATCTAGGTACTGTGTCTAGTTTTGGGCCCCACACTTCAAGAAGCATGGGGAGAGATTAGAAAGAGTCCAGCACAGGCAACAAAAATTATTAGTGTTCAGGAAGCAAAACTTATGAGGGAAGGCTGGAAGAACTAGGGTTATTTAGTCTGTTGACTCATATTCAGCTTGTGGTCCACTGTACCCCTAAGGTTCTTCTCTGCAGTACTGCAGTCTAGTCAGTTGTTTCTCAGTCTGTATTTGTGCATGTAATTATTCTGTTCCAAGTGCAGGAGTTTGCACTTGTCCTTGTTGAATCTCATCTGATTGATTGTGGACCATTTTTCCAGTCTATCTAGGACATTCTGAATCCTGACCCTGCCCTCTAAGGAGTCTGCAACTCCATCCAACTTGGTGTCATCCACAAGTTTGCTAGATGTGTGCTCATTTGATCACCCAAATCATTAAAATATTACTGAACTGAAGTTTTGCTAGGAAGAGGAAGGATCCATCTGATGAAGAGAAGGAAGAGCATCTTCACAGACAGGCTTGCTAACCTAGAGAGCAGGGGTTTAAACTACATTTATCAGGGGATGGAGACCAAAGCACTGAGGTAAGTATGGAAGTGGGTGACCTGGAAAAAATACAAGCAGGAGGGGGCAAGAGTGGAGGCCTTCTCATTCTCATCATGGTTGATGTCTTGATGGGTTTACGCTATAAACCACCAGACCAGGAGGATGAGGTGTATGAAGCTTTCTTCAGACAGCTAGAGGAAGTTTCCTGATCACAGGCACTGGTTTTCATAAGGAACTTCTATCACCTGACATCTTCAGGGAGGGTAATACAGCAGTGAAAAGGCTATACAAGAAGTTTTTAGAGAATGTTGGGGACAACTTCCTGGTGCAAGTATTGGAGAACCCAATGAGGAACTATGCTCTTCATGACCTGCTGCTCACTAACAAGGAAGAACTGGTGTGGATTGCAACTTGGGCATCAGCAACCATGAGATGATTGAGTTCAGGATCCTGAAGAAAGGAAGGAAAGAGAGCATCAGAGTAAGGACCCTGGATTTCAGAAAAGCAGGCTTTGACTCACTCAGAGAACTGAGGGGCAGGGTCCCTTGGGACGCCAGTCTGAAGGGGAAAGGAGTCCAGGAGAACTGGTTGCATTTTAAAGAAAACTTATTTGGGGTGCAGGAACTAATCATCCTGATGTGCAGGAACACTAGCAAGTGTGACAGATAAGACCAGTTTTACTTATAAGGGAGCTCTTCATTAAGAAAAAATACAAAAGGAAAGCTTACAAGAAGTAGAAACATACAAATGATTAGAGAGGAGTATACAAGTATTGCTTGGGCATGTAGGTATGAAACCAGGAAGGCCAAAGCACAGTTGGAGTTGCAGCAAGCAAGGGATGTGAAGAGTATCAAAAAGGGTTTCTACAAGTAGCTCAGCAACAAGCAGAAGATCAGGGTAAGTGTGAGTCCTTTACTGAATGGGGAAGGCAAGCTATTGACAGATGATGCAGAAACAGTTGACATAATGCCTTTTTTAGCTCTGTCATCACAGACAAGGTCAACGTCTAGACTACTGCGCCTGGCAGCACAGTTTGGGGAGAAGGTGAGCAGCCAACAGTAGTGAAAGAACAGGTTAGGGACCATTTAGAAAATCTGTATGTGTACAAGTCCATGGAACTGTATGCAATGCACCCGAGTGTGCTGAGGGAGTTGGCCAATGTGATTGCAGAGCCACTGGCCAATATATTTGAAAACTCATGGCAATCAGGAGAGGTCCTGGATGATTGTAAAAGGGCAAAAGGAGTGCCTATCCTTAAGAAAGAGAAGGAGAATCCAAAGAACTGCATACCAGTCATCCTCACCTCAGTTCCAGGAAAGATCATAGAGAAAGTCCTCAAGGAATCCATTTCTAACCACTTTAGAGGATTAGAAGGAGGTGAAGAAAGTGATAAGGAATAGTCGGCATGGTTTCACCAATGGCAAGTCATGCCTGACCAACTTATTACCTGCTATGATAAGATGACTGAATTGGTGGATGTGGGAAGAGCAGTAGATGTGGTATACCTTGACAATAGCAAAGCTTTTAACATGATCTCCTACAACCTTCTAAGCAAGCTAAGTATGTACGGGTTGCATGAATGGACTTTAAGGTGGATAGAAACTGGCTGGATCATTGAGCTAGGAGGGTAGTAGTCCATGTCTGGATGGCTAGTTAGCAGCTGGTCTCAAGCAGAGTGCCCCAGGTTTTGGTCCTGGGGCTGGGTTTGTTCAATAGCTTCTTCATCAACATCCTGGAAGATGGGATAGATTATACCCTCAGCAAGTTTGCAGATGACACCAAGCTGTGGAGACTAATAGATACACTGGAGAGTAGGGCTAGGATTCAGAAAGACCTCAACACATTGGAGGATTGGACCAAAAGAAAACTCATGAGGTCCAATAGGGACAAGTGCAAAGTCTTGTACTTAGGATGGAACAATCCCATGCATCGGTACAAGCTGGGAACTGACTGGCTAAGGAGCTCTGCAGAAAAGGACCTGGGGGTATACAGTAAACAATAAAATGGATATGCGTCAGCAGTGTGCCCTTCTTTTCAAGAATGCTAACAGCATACCAGTCTGCATTAGTAGGAGCTTTGCCAGCAAATTGAGGGAAGTGATTATTTATCTCTGTTCAGCACTGGTGAGGTCACATCTGGAGTATTGTCTCCAGTTTTGGGCTCCCTACTACAGAAAGGATGTGGACCCATTGGAGAGAGTCCAGCAGAGGGCAATGAAAATGGTTAGGGGGTGGTGGCACATGACTTCTGAGGAAAGACTGAAGGAACTGGGCTTATTTTGTCTGGAAAAGAAAAGACTGAGATGGGATTTAAAGCAGCTTTCAAGTACCTGAAGGGGGGTTCCAAAGAGGATGGTGGATGGATTGTTCTCAATGGTGGCAGATCACAGAACAAGGAGTAATGGTATGAAGTTGCAGAAAAGGAAGTTTAGGTTAGATAATAGGGAAAACTTTCTCACTAGGAGGGTAGTAAAGCACTGAAACAAGTTACCCAGAGAAGTTGTGGAACCTCCATTCTCTGAGGTTTTTAAAACCCGGTTTGACAAAGCCCTGGCTGAGATGATCTAATTGGGCTGGTCCTGCTTTGATCAGGGAGTTGGACTAGATGACCTCCTGAGGTTGTTTCCAACCCTAATTTTCCAAGGTTGCTATGAATTCTGTAGGTATTCTTGATCTTGACATGCAACAGGAACCAAATGGGAAGCTCCAAGTGAAGTGTCTGGGCCCTTAGGAGGAGCAGCAATTCAAACATGCAACTGTTTCTGGCATTCTACGTTGGCTTTAGGTGTCTCCCTGTTTCTAGGGACCCCGGGTTGTCCTTTGGAGGGACCTTTTGGAACAATTTGGTTCTGGCTTTAAGTGCCAAATCCACAAAAAAGATTTAGGTGCTGAATATTTTCAGTGCCAAAATCAAGCATTTAGGCATCACTAAGATCCTCAAGACTGGATCAGTTTTTCCTATAGATGGGTTGGCTGTTCCACCCCTTTCTTCCCCCAGCTGTGTATCCCTTACCTGGGTGGTTCAAAGCCTTGCTCTAATGGATTTTGAATAAGCTGTACAAAATGGAACAGCTGCAACACAAGAGGCAGAAAACAACTTATCCCAGAATACACAACAGCCTGGTAGATAATGTGCTGCCCTTGCAGTAGACCCTGTATAAAGCCCTAGCTCATAATGTGGCAAGGTGTGGCAATGAAAATAGGTCTTCTGTTTTTCACCAAGTGACTTCCCCAGCACTTGGTTATTGAATATAACAGTATGAGTGTGAAAGTTTTCATGGCTAGGATCCCAAAATAGTAATAGTAGTAAGGAGTTTAGGGAGTATTTATATGTGCTCTGGGGTGGAAGGGGCACTTTAATTAAAGCAGCTCTTGGAGCCATTCTATTTAAAGTGCCTGCAGCTTCATGTGTATTTAGCATCCTGTACTTCAAAATGGTGATGGGGTGCTTTAACCAAAGCTCATTCAGCAACCTTTAGTAAAAGCACCCCTGCTGTCATTTTGAAGTGTGGGGAGGGGACACTGAATACACACGATGCAGATTAATCGAGTCTGCTCCAAAGCGTGCCAATTAGCCTAGCACATGTATAAGTGCTCCCAGGGCCAGATCTGAAAAAGAGCTCAGGACCTATAGTGGGAATTGCATGGAATCTAGGTACCAAAATTGTTTATCTCCATTGCAGACTACAACATAGCATGGAGAGATCCTGTTAGGTACTAGAAACTGGGTGAAGTTATATGTTACACGTAGACCATAATAAGGACTCTTAAAATGGGAGTGTCTGAACATTGATGTTCATTGATTCTTGCTAAGTGATCTCTGAGCATCTCAGAATTATGCCACTTTAGACGAGTGTTAACTTTAGGCCTTGCAACTTATCTCGTGTCTCAGCTCACTTTAGTCTGCTCCATGGAGATAAAATGAGCAACCTACAATCCTCTAGCATTTCAGGATTCACCTTTCCTAGCAACTCCCCTTCCCCCTGCTTCTGGCCTTTCCTAAGCAGGGATAAAATCCAGATGTCCTGGCTCCTAGCCATGCCACTGCTTACCAACCCTCTAATGGCAAGTCAGACCTGTGCAGGCAAGAAATGGTATTAAACCTTCCCATGTGACTGCTCACAGCACATTCCATCTTTAATATGACTTAACTTTCCACATACATAGCACAGTTTAAGTGTACCATGTAACTTATCTGAAGAGTAGCTGCAGCAGCACGAGGTTCAGTGTAGGGTAATTTATTTTACTGAGAACTGGTCTGTAGCATCAATATAGCCTTAGTGTAAGTTACCCATTGCAATAGGTTGACAATGGGTAGGTGGCCTTTCATTTTTTAATGTAACTCATATTACCCCACTGTGTTTGAGGGTAGCTCTAAACACATATAATAAATACAATTATTATACTTATTTGTATATTTAATCTCATTAAGGATAGTATACTTTATTATAATGTAGAGGGAGAGAGAAAAGGTCACTGGATGACTACATAGCTTTGTAAAAGAGGAAGAATCACACACACACACGCCATAAAATCTCCCAAAACGTTAGAAAAATATAGCAGGAACTGAATGATATTCTGGGCTGTCTCTCTGCACTGAGAGGCTATTATAATGATAATTTAACACCTGTATCACTGGTTTTTGATAGTGCAACCTGTAATCAGAGTTTGAAGCAATTACTGTGGTAGTTATAATTTAAATTATAATTTAATATATAATAGCATTCTTTCTGAGGGGTTGGCTCACAGAATGTTTAATACCTCACTAAAACCATGATTGTAAGAAGTGGGCTTTACTGTACAGGGTGGCAAATGTAGCTTTTATAGCCTTGAAAGGTAGCGAGGCTTGACTGAGAGTTGTGTATCCTGTACAAGATGTCCATCCATTGGCTCTATGATACTATAAAAAGGTCTCTCATGAGGCATCTTTTTGGTATTTTAATATAGAATAGGATCCTTAGACTTGGCTAGTTTTCCTTTGGGCCAGGTTTTTGAATAATAATCAGTATAATCCAGGATATATGAAAATGCTGTGAGAAGAGAGTTTCATCAGTGGGACAGTATTGCTCAGAAAGAAAATATCACAGCCAAGAACAGTTAACAATACTATGCTGTATACCTTTGATCTCTGCAGACTCATCAGTATTGCCAATGACTTCTGCTCAGGAAAAGTCAGGGACTGTAGGTATGCCATAGCACATATGTAGCCATTATGTTCTGGGGGAGAAGGAGCACAATGTGAGCATCATGGCCATTCTCTCTTCCTTGGAAGGTTTCCAAGGAAGATCCAAATGTCCAAGTCTATGTCTTTCTAAGTGTTCTTATGAAAAAGGGATGACCTGTCTCCTAGGTTATTACCATATTATCATACAGTACAATATTTATTTGTACATTGGGCTATCTCTATCTTCCCACAAGACAAGGTAGCTACAAAGACAGTCATATCTGCTTGATGCTGATGGGCAGGACTGGATGCAGACTGAAAACCTGGTTGTGAGGTTTGCTTCCTCTGTCAGCTGCCCCAGGCGCAACTTTCTCTGTAGGGATGGGATTATATAGAAGACTGGGGAAAAGGTAAGTAGTGTGGCCAGTGAATCCACAACTACCTAAGTCTCTGGGCATTGGGACTTCAGCATCTATATGCATTCCCAGCCACAGAAAATTTTGGTGAAGGACTTTTACTGACAGAAACTTATGTTCCTGAGGAATTTGGGGGCCTGCTGAGTTAGATGATACCTGAGTGGGGTTGTAAGGGTCTAAATTTTGGATTGAAACACATACAATCGTAGTTAAACACCTAAATCTTTTTTTGTGACTCTAACCCTAGGTGCTGAACTCCTATTGATTTCAAAGTTTACGTCTTGTGTTGCTCCAACTGAGAGGACAAAGAGACTGCAATTGTTTCATAATTAAGGATCCTGTTATTTGTGGCTTTAGAAGATATTAGTGTCTTATCCGATTAGGATAAACCTTCCTTTTGTAGTTTCTATTGATAAACAGCTTAAATTAGTCTCTGGGAAATGCAGGCAGGAGCTGGTTTATACATTACTTTCTCAGCAAAACAGTAACAAATAAGTAGAAGAATTCTGTTTTATTTTTCAAACTTTTTTTCAAATCAACCATAAAAATAAATATCTTGGAATTGAAATGACTTCAACAAAGCTTCAAACACATGGTAATAATGGATCACACTTGTGCTAGTTATTCCCTAACCGGGCCCTTAGCCATATTATTTGCATTTTTTTCTTCCCTCACAACTATCCTTCTTATGTTCTTGTCAGAGCTATTACACTTGCTGTTGCAAAGAAAGGAGGCGATCTGTATTCCCAACATTCTGGGACAGAATAAAGGCACAAACACTTCTGCACAAAGCTCCTTTGAGCTATTTAATTTACTTTCTGACAAAAGGGAAGATGACATTGAGCACTCAACAAAGAACAAAAGTTATTTCTTAAAACATGAAATACAGATGATAATTCAATCATTAGGAAAAATTCTATTATGTTCAGGAAAATTCCATTATGCCTTATTCATTATAGATTGTGAACTAACCACAAGTAAAGAACTACTGTAACAGTGATGTTGGATTGCATTTTTTAAATAAGCCTACTTTACAAATCTACTTTTTAAAAGCAAGTCCCGCTCCTTCAATGAAAAAAGTAACCTGGACTAGGAATAAATAAAAGAAATATCAGCAGAGGAAACAATTGTTTTTCCCACCACATGGAACATTTGTATCTTTCTTTATATTTCTGTCTTAATACTTCCCTGGCTTCCTTTTTTTTTTTTTTAATAAAGATCAGGTAGTATTGATAGAAATTAAGTTACATTTATGCAGCTGCTGGCCTAGAAAGGAGGGGAGCCTGGGTCCTGGCTAGGCCTGGATCCCAATCTATATTTAGACTTTGGCTCACTTTATTTCTGGGTAGCAAAAGTTGCAGTGCATCTACAAAGAGCATGTAGATAAACTTCAACTACTACTATGAATGCCCAGTCTGTGAGACTACATAGTCATGTGTACTTATCCACACCTAGGGCTACCTAGGGTTAATGCCACCTACATGGCATTTGTGGTACCTAGAAAATCAAAAGTGCCATGTAGATGACCAGGAAGGGAATGCAATCTCACCTTTACTGGGAACAAGGACTGTGCTATAATATTATGTAATCCCCTGAGGACCAGTTTTGGAATTAGTACATTTGAGAGTTCCCTCCATTTTATTGTTAGGCTCATTTCATTGAGATACCTATGTACATTACTTTATATGAGTAGGCCCATAGCTAATGGACAAAACAGCTGATTAGGAGGAGCAATAGACTAAGGAACAGCATTTGGCTGTATGTGTGTTCACAGAAGTATTAAGTACAGTTATGAAGTTGCTATAGCAATTTCACCGAATGAATAAATTAATTAGATTGACAATTATTTGGGTAAAACAACATGTGCATACAGAACATAGTGCATTGAAGCTCAGTTATGCCTGTGACCCCTGGTGTACATAGAATAAAAAAACACAACTCTGGTTGAGATCTCCATGATGGACAGCAACCAGACAGCTGTTTCTGAAACCTAACACAAGATCCCAGCATTCCAGATTTCTTTAGTTTGAGTTGAGTCTGGCACTGTCTTTTTGGTTTCTCTGACATATTTCCTTGGCCAAGATATTTTATTACCCCTTCCATGGAACTGAAACCTTCTAGGATCTAATTGCCCTAGGTCCACAGGACTGTTGTTGACTACCCAAAGCATATTAGTACCTAAGCCCTCCTCTCCTACAGCTCTCAGCTCTGGGCACTCTGGTTTGCAATTTACTTTCCAGTGACATGATATTTAAGCACTGATTTTGCAGTTGGTTGAACACTAACTTTTCAGAAATATGTCTAAAAACAATCACATTTTACTTCAGAAAATACAAGATATATAGGCTTATGAAAAAACTATAAAGTACCTACAAACATTTCCTTTGTCAGTTCATCACTTTTGAGTGTTCTATTTTATTTAGAGCAATGGTGGGTGAGGAGGGGATTATGGGCAGACAAATAAATGAGAGATAAGATATAGGAGAGCATTGAAGTACAAGGTCATCTCTTTTTCCCAAACATGAGCTGGCATCTAGTTCTTCTTATCAATCCCTCCCATGTGTGTGTCAGTATTTGGAGGATCCTGATCCTATAGAGTGATATCTTCTTATCCATCTTATGTGAGCTGAGATCTGAGGGTCCTTGAACCTCTGGAGAAATCTGAGCCACTTAACTCACTCTCCCATTAAAGTTGGGGACAAGGCCCTTTGTTCTACTGGTTCTCTCTGCTGTTTTTAGAGGGGCCAGGATCGGCATGGATCTTGCTATTCTTGGATGGTCTGTACCTGTGCATATGCTGGGCTCCAGGGGTAGTGAAGCATCTGCCTCTTTCTTGACTCTACCTGTGAGTCAGCATTTGAAATAGCTCTGCTCCTTTACATGGGGAGCTGAGAATAGCTGTGCTAAAGCACATACCTAGAACACACATAGCTGAGCCTGAAATTAGGAGCTGAGAACATACTTTCTTTATACAGCACACAGGCTGTCAAATGCTGGCACTGGGGAGTATACATGAGATCACTCCCTGAGATTAAATGTGTAGTTCAGAGTTATTGTTTCAGGGTGTACTGGTCTGTAGGGGGGTGTTTTCATTCAGCAGTCATATGTTTGCTCAGATTGTCATGATATTTTGTTTCCCTTTGGGTGCTTCAGAGTTGGTTTATTGATCTACATTGGGGTCATTTAAGCTTCTCTTTCTCAAGGTACAGTTTTGCAAATTAAAGCACACTACTTAAATTTGACATATTCTACTAACACACCAGGGAAATCAGACCATAGCTCTGAATGGAGCCAATGGCAGCAATGCAGCTTACAGCAACTAGCCCTTTGGAAAGCAGAACTCAACAAAGAAATTAAGCTCTCAAGATAGGCACCAGTGTTGTAGTACAGTAACTATAATTGCTGTAATTGCTTTATATTGCTTTTTTATAATGAATCTTCTGTAGCCCAGGTAACTCGGGTATATAGTCCCTTTCTCCAATTGAAGGGAATTGTTAGCTGGCAGGTGTGCAGTGGGGGAACTGCAGACCTGCTCTGTTTCCCTCCATCCCTATAGAACCAGGCCAGGACAGTCAGGGGACTTAACTATATACAAATTTATTTACATTAACTTATCACAAGGAAAAAAAACATGGACATAAACATATGTACAATATATATATATATACCAATATATATATATATATATATACCAATATATATAGGATATATAAACAAATAGCATAAACAATACCCTCTGGGTAAAAGCTATAAACCTTATACCAGTTCTCCAGATACAGGTAAGTATCTGATCTGAAACAGATAACACCTAAAATAAACATAGATAGCCAACAGACAAACTATAGATAAGTATGGGTGAACAACAAATAAGCCACAAATAAACAACAGGTGAAATAATAGCAACAGGGAGTCCCAGCAGAGCCCTAGGACTCTACTCATCTACTAATTTACAAACATAAGAGTTCACAAAATATAAGGAACAACATCACACCACTTATGGCGCAAGAACCCCAAAGATAAATTTAATCCCAAAGGGAAACCCCAATGCCCTTGGGCTTTTCCCAAGTCCTACAAGGAAGCTGGTAACTTTAAGGGGGCCCTCCCAATGGGACCTCCAATTTCAGGAGCCCTTTACTAACCAGGGGGGACTCCCCTCCCCTGTGGGCTGAATCTCTGAATCAAACAGGCCCCATCCCCCACCCGCTCTCCCAACCCTGTCAAAGGCTGCCCCACCCAGCTCCAGTGTCCTGGCTCTTTGAAGAAAAAAAAAAGCCCTGCACTCACCGGATCCTGCCAGGCAGGGGTCAATCCCCACTGCCCCCTCACTGCCCCTGTGTAGGGGACTCTGCCATGAGCCCCTATCCCTTTCCTGCTCTCCCAGTCCTGCCAATGGCTGCCCTGCCCAGCCCTAGCATACTGGGTCTTAAAAAAAAAAAATGGTGGGGCAGCCATTGACAGTTGGGGCAGTCATTGATGGGGCTGGGAGAGTGGGCAGGGGTCAGGGTGGTGCTCAGGGGGGCTGGGGGATCAGGCAAGGGATGTGGTCTTGAGCCCCCCTTACTTACTGGCATGGAGCCTGGGTCCAACTCCTTGCAGCAGCGAGTGGGGACTGCCCAAATCACCAAATCTCCAAATCTTTCTCTGAATCCTTTCTGAATCAATTCGGAGTCTTGAATTGATTCGGAGCTTTTTATTGTTCTCCTGATTCAATTCAGATTTGGATATTCAGCCACCAAATCAGGCCAAATTGCCTCTGAATTGAATCAGCACCCAAAGCTTCCCACAGCCATACTCCCCATCCCCTGCATGAGTATGCTTTGTGACCCTGAACTTTCACAGTCACATCTATCTATCCAGTAATCCTTCTGCAATTCAACAGTGTTACATCTAAACAGTGAATATAGCTGGAGTCCTTGTAGATAATTCTAGCTGGCTAGTGTTCATTTCTGGGGGACAGTGTTAATGTTATATGGAGGTGTTTCCTAAATTTATAATTTTTTTTCAAACTTTTTGATGTGAAAAGATCTTAATTTTCATTTTCTCTTTTCAGAAGTTTAAATTTTCTGAACTCAGTGTTGTAGAACAGAACAGATTACCACTAATACACCTCAACTCTGTGTTAATGATTTTTATTGTCCTTGACTATTACATTTGTTAGGTATGTTATCCAAGCCACGCACAGATTCTAGAAATCTGGGATCTCTCCCCACTTCTTGTTGTAGTTTGGGTGGGGAGTGGGTGGGGGAGCATTATTTTTTAATGAATCTTTTAGCTGAAGAAGTGAGGTGTTCATATCATTCTGAAGTCTGTAAGTTTGTAAGATTTGTGGTGCTTTAATCTCCTGCAGCAGTGAGTTCCAGAATTGGGGTCCAGTAGCTGAGAAAATCTTATCTACTGTGTTCATAAGCCTCTCCCTTGTGGCTGACAGCTCCTTTTTCCATAGGAATATAGCTGCCACAGGAGATCATGATATTGAAGATTACAACAATGTATGAAACTGATGCAAGACTCCCTTCAGTAAGACTGAACAGCTTGATGTGATACAGTATCGACTTAATGGCCTGAAGAAAAAAAGATGATAATTTCTGAAATATGAAAATATATCATTTTAGTTATGTATGGACATGTGTGTGTACATGCACGCATGTACACATACTCATATAATTGAGGAGCTATACACACACATATTTCTTCTCAATTATATTCAGGAACTGCATCTGGACAGTTTTACTACATGACACTACGTAGTGCAAAGTCAGCAGTTGCTTCTCTAACATAACAGGTTCCAGGATTTAAGTAAATGTCATTTCTATATGCTTATGCTAATAGTAATCCAGAATGCATAAAATAAATGCTTTAAATAATTTCTCTATTGAAAATCAATAATTTGTTCACTTATTATAGGCACAATATATGACATAAAATGGAATAAAATTTGCATTGCATTTCATTCAAGGACTCTATAAGGAGCTACAAACAATGCAGAACCATTTTATCTCCTCAATCTTTTATGAAAGACTTGGAAGACTTAAGCCTTTTAAAACCACGTCCATATGCCATCTGCATACATTTTATATTTATTGTGATTGTGATCATCTAGGGAATAGTGGTGTTGTGGGCAATATGTGCTCTATGTGGAAATAAGCAAATAGAAGCTCTGTAACTAGAGAGATTAAACAGTAATTGCTACTTTTATCGTTTTCATTCTTTAATATAATATTTTGATCCTATTTAGTGTTCTACAAAGGGGGTTATATGGGATTATTGTCAGTTTTTGAAAAGTCCATTTAGGGCCTATAATTAGGAAGAAGCACGGAAGGCCACCACTGAAAGATTGGCTTTCTTTTTATTTGAGTTGGTGGATTATGCTTAACCTTTTCCAATACTGGGTGCTATTTTGACTGTAACAATATAAATTATATAATGTTGCTCAAAGGGATTTCATTGAAAAGTTCAACATCATGGTTTGTCTGGAAGTGTGACTGTCAAAACAGATGCTTTTTGCAAAATGAGTGATCACTTTTGTCAATTCAAAATGGGCTAGATCATGACTTGGATTAGGCAGCTGGTGGACCACTGTGGGACTCCCACTAGAAAAGCAACATTTTGCAGAAGGAGACATCTCAGAAAGATCATTTTCTCTTGGATTGATTCCCTTCCCATTTCTGGGGCTCACTCTGCAGGAGCAAACTGTTGACCCCTATCATGTTATGCAAAGATGCTTCCACTTTGCAGGGTAGTAAGGGTTAAATATGGTGCAGTGTGGGCCAGGGTACATCTACATGTACCACTATGGTGCCATTGTTACTGCGCTGTCTTTTAGTACTTCCTCTGGGAAGTAGTAAAAGACAGCACAGAAACAACCTGTACTGACTGCACTGGGCATAACGCATATGATTATTTTTAGGCACTATGTTACCGTAGTGATGTGCTATAACAGGGAAGCACATTCTATAGCAGTCTCGCATCACATGTAGGTGCACCCTGTATCAACTGTTGGTCCATATTAATCTCTGGAGTAAATCTTGAAATTTAAAGACTTACACCTATAATGAAAAGAGCACAGTATTTACAGTATACTTTCCCTCACATATAAAGTTTTTTCCTGATAATTTTATCATTTAATTTTTTTTCTTTTAACAAAAATCAGTCTTTTAGAGACCACATTCCTGATTTTCCAATGCGTCTTGGGTAGCGATTTACAAAATCATGCAAGGTGCAATGGGCACGTGGAATGCCTCCAAACCAAAGTGGAAGTTATTCTCACCCACTTTTTATGGGTGTAAAAGACCTTAATAGATGTCAGTGGGGAATCAAGATCTGAAAGGCAGTATTATTTAGCATTTTGGAAAAGTGTGAGCTCTGCATGCAAAGGAAATGTGAACAATAATTTCTCATGGAGATGGTATGCACATGGAAGAAAAATGAGAACTAATTAATGTTTCACTGAATAAATCTTCATGCTGTTTCCGTCCTCTGACTATGCCTTGAGAGAGACACTGGTGTTTACTCCTATTATTTACTCTAGATATTCAGGTGCTGCTTCTCCAAACTTGACTAAACCTGATATCACAGGTAACCTATTCATTTTCCTTTGTTCAAGCTCACTGAATGCAATACTGCATTTATAAAGGTCAATGTGGAATTTGTTTTCTTAAGGAAGAGCCTTGAGCATAAAGGGTCATGAATTGTCAAGGGAATCACATACCATAGTGTGGTTGTCAGTTTGAAAATGACAGTAGAGGTATATTGTCTACAGTTATTTAGCAGGTTGTTTATATATTTACTCATAAAAATAAACAGGTCCATGGTTTTCAAAAGTGACTAGTTATATGGAAACTTCAGATTTCAGATACTCAGTGTGAAGATTCATAAACATGCCCGAAGTTGGCATATTTAAAAAATGTGAATGGCTTTAAGAGTGCCTCAGGTAGGACACCCAAAAACGTATTAGTCACCAAAAATCATTAGACACCTTTGAAAAGGTTGGCCTAGTTTTGGCTGTTTTACTCAGTAAAGTGGTGAAAGTTGCACTGCAAGGCAGATATATTATTTTCACCTCTCTGTCTAATAATTTCCAAGAAAAGGAAAACTAAAACAGTGTCAAGGCTCTACATTAGTTCAGGACTTTTAGGGACAGGCTGCTCAGAACCAAAGAATATTAAACAGAATCCCCGGGCACGTGAAAGTGTGTTAAGGATGGAATAAGAAGCCTTAACTCTGTAGTTCCTGGCTTTTGTTGGATTATTTTTACACAGCTTTTGTGTTTAAGAAGAATTATAGCACATATGGTCAATAAGATCACACAGTCTTTTCAGACCTCTATAATACATAGAGGTGAAATGAAATGAGTTAAGGATGGAGAGAAAGCTGCATCTATCAGTTTCTTGGCTTTTGTGGGTTTAAATGAGAACCCGTTACATTTTTTTAACAATGCCATCCCCATTATTTTTAACGTTAATGGAAAAAGAGGAAAAATAACACAGAAAAGAATAAAGAAAATCTTACACTAAAAGGACCTGATCAGTGGCAATCATTGTTCAGTTCTTCCATGGTGATCACAAGAGACCCTTCAGAATTATTATGATCGCAGTTGAAGTGCACAAGATACTGCCATTTAATTTCACCGAGAACTTAATGGGACCATTATGGTTCTTCCATTGAAATCATAATTATATGTTCTAAAGTCATCATGACATATTGTGCCAATACATACTACTAAGGAAATCCTTCATGCACAGATCATTGACATAATAGACTATTATAGTTCTTTTAGTGCTGCTATGGTCTACTGTATCAATGTCTACTGAGAGAGACTTTAATGCACTGATCTGCACACCTAGGGTAACTCCACATAATAAAAACCTTTATGAAGTTTTTGAAAGTAAGCAATTATTCTGCATTGCACTGTTCATTTTATTTACAAGTGCCAAAATTATTAGCATACTCTGCAGACAGATATGGCATTCAAAGTTTCACTTAAAATTTAAACTATCTTTGTTTTAATTGACTGCAAAAGCTACCAAAATGACTTTGAATTTTTACACTTCTTCTGTTTTTATAAAAAACCAAAGAATAGGAAAAATGGAGCTTTTTCCCTCTCTTTTTTTGCAGGCAGATCTCATTATTGTCTATAACATTGCACTTAGAAACTTCAGTAATTGGAATTGAAGATATATTAGATTAAATAGGATATCATACAGGATCCTTGGTTCACTGAGTTGAGTGTTGTTTCCAGTACTAATGGAAAGATCGAGAAATGCTGCAGTTGGCAGTCATGCTCACAGGTAGTTTTTTCATAAACCCCATTACTTAGAAGCTGGATTATTCCCTCAGGCATAAGGATTCTGATCCCATGCAATTAAAAAAAAATAACCTACTGTAATGTATCTCTGAGTTATTAGATTAGATAGGAAGTTAAATAAAACTGACAAAAATAGTTTAAGCAACCTATTTGTCTTCTTGTAAAATACCTTTGAAGAGATCATAATTTCTTTGTGCTTAATTTTTCAAAAATTTTGTAGGTGTATGTTTGTATGTGTGTTTTGTTAAATCTTTGCAACAATCAGCAGATGGATGGTATTGTTTCCTTTCCTTGATTGGCTGAGTACCAAAGGGCTTGTATCCATTTATGCCTGTCACTATCTGTCTGGGTTATACAGGTTGTTTCCTTATTCAGTAACGTTCCATAGAGATCTGTAGAGTCTGTCCCCAGGGATCCAGTTATAGGTCTAGGTGTATGGTGCTATGCTGGCTTGTTGAATCTGACATTTCTTCCAGTGATTAATAAGACTGATAAAATTTGATTCCACAAATATTCACAGAAGGTGAGCACAAAGGGGCATAAGTGTGACCAAAGCAAATGTATTAAAAATATGAGCAAATATTCATAGAAAATATTCTGCTTCTTTTTTCTATCTGTAATTAAATAAAAAAAAAAATCTTCCTAGGCCAAATATTTATATTCCACAATCAGGTTTTTTTTAAGCACCTGAAAACAAATGTAGAATACAAATGTACATGATTTCTTATTTATAAATGTGTGTGGTAGTGCACTGTGTGTGCCTGCCACTTTAAGGGCCTGGAGCTGGCAGCCTCCAGGTGCCTGATGAGGGCAGTCATATAAACAAGGCAGTTTGGCTGTAAGAGGTCAGGCAGCAACATTGCCTGGCCAAAGGGCTGCTGAAATCATCCGGAGGTAAGGGGGAGCTGCAAGGGGATGGTAAGGAGGCTCCTGGTCCTGGGCATGACCTGAAACTGCACCCTGCCGGGAGTGGGTGGCCTGGTGGGGCTCAGTGGTGCGGGAGCCCCCAGGAAATGCCAGGCCAGTTATCACCCCAGTGAAAGGTGGGTCGGGGCGTCTTAACCCCTAGCTCCCACCACCGGGTGGGTAACCCTGTTAGGAGGGGCCCAGAGGGCGGACCCTGAGAGAGTGATTGCGTACAGGGCGTGGTGCTGTGGTTGCCCCTGGGAGAAGGGAGTAGTGGCACGGTGAGGCCCGGATAGAGAGTGAGGGGCTAGAGACCCAGCCTGAAGGAGAGAGTACCCTTGACTGGCCCAAGCTGGGGCCAGGACCAAGAGGGTCAAAAGGGCCAGAGGCCCACCGCAAGGGACGCCCAAGAGCCGGGGGCCTGGGGTCCTGACTGGCCTGGAGGTGGGCCAGGGCAAGTGGCCGAAGGTCCCGGGGGGACCACACCCAAGAGGGGAAAGTAGCTTCAGGGGGGCTAGGTAGCCTGGATGACGGCGGAGAGGCCGCCTGATAGGAGGGGATCATAGAGGGGCCCTGTATGGATGATTCTGGGGCCCAGTGTGGGGCCGGTGACTATGTGAACACCATGATGCCATCTGCGAGGCTTGGGCTGCGGTATTGGGGAGGTAGGAGCCGCAGAGACCACCCCCTGGCATTGGGGCACTAATGGGTAGCCTCCTGCTTAATTGACATCTTAAATGAATCAATTAACATCAAAGGCGTGGTGGGCGAGATAGGCGGGCGGTTGCCCAGAGACAGGTGGGCGGGCCGTGGAGCACGGCCCCGAGATGGCCCCCTGTCATAATGTGCAAAAGGAATTTTCTTTAATAAAAATATAATTTGAGCTAATACTGCTTTAGGATAACTGGGTACAAAGGCTACTTCCTCTCCTTCCCCTACCCCCCTGGTTGAAGCTGGACAGCCAAGAATACAAGAGTAATGGAGCAAGAAGGAGAAAAAGCAAGAGGGTGACTGACTGTAGCTTAACACTTAGGGATCTCAGCTGTGGGTAGGGAAACTGAGCTTCAGGTTTTTGGTTTTAGGATTATTTCTGATTTTTATCCAGTGTCTGTCTAAAATGTGTAAAAATCCCAGAGACCAAAACCCAGGGCTCCTTACCATCTTACTACTTAATTGTGCCTAGATTCCACACTTTAGATTATGGCTTTCTTTTTCCCCATCTAAGGCCTAAACCCCAATATTATCCCCTGGCATCCTTCTTGACTGCAGGGCTTGATTTGATAGGTATTCTCAGAACATACCCACCCAAGCAGGCTCTAAACAAAATATGTAGGGGATGTTGTTTGACAGCACCCTATGCTTTATAGCCCATGGGCTAGAGCACTCACTTCAGGTGAATGAAACAGCTGCGCTCAAGTCCTTATGTGAACTGAAGATACCGCTCCACCTCTCCAGCCATCTTTCCTAGTCATGCTGAAACTATCATGCCTTAGAGAAGGGAGAGATGAGGGAATGCATGTTTTATGAACCCTAGCTGCTCAGCACTGTTAGCTCTTGAGATGCTGTGTACATTCTCAGTAGCAGAAATGGAGCAGCCTAATGGACTTAATCAGCAGAAACTTATACACTGAGAGACTCTAGGCCCCTCCAGGCTTAGCCAGTGGCTAGGCCAGCTTTATATGAAGCTCTAAAGATTGCACTTAGGCAACCTAAATTCTATTGAGGAAATTGTCTCCTTTGTCAATCTAGCCCTGATAATCTAATGTCAGAATGCAGATGTGGAGCAAAGATCTTGGTGCAAATTTTCTAAGAGACTGGTGGTGTTCAGATTGAAAAGTTCTCTCTGTCATAACCTTTTCTAAGCTAGGTTATGGTAATGCCACTCAGGCCTTGATTACAATAATGATTTTTCCTGTGATGTATTTACAGCAATGCAGCTGCAGCATTTTAAGTCTGTAGTATGCATACACTCCACTAGTGTGAGCAAAGATTTGCACTAGTATAGTTTACTTCCATTTCAAACAAAGTTAAACTGTTTACAGCAGTACATCAATAGCTGCAATCCCTATTTTAAACTAGCACAAAGTCAAAAGTACTTTGGTGCAAATATGTCAATGCAAAAACCCCCAAAACCCATAATGTAGCAAGCCTTTGACAATGTTGTTTCTGTTTATCATATGCTACTGTTATTTATTTTATTATATCGTTATTATTGATTTATTTTATATTTATTTATGATTTAATAATCATTGCCACGAACAACGTGTGCCTCCTGAGGCTGGGGGGGCACAGCAACTGCCTGCAGGCGGCAATGTCAGCAGCAGGGGCATGGCATTGGTGAGTGGGGACTGCCTACAGGTGGCCACGGTGATGTCAGCGGTGAGGGCAGGCCAAGCGGGGACTGCCTGCAGGTGGCTGCAGCAGTGTCAACAGTGAGGTGGGGGTTGTGGCAAGTGGAAAATGTCTGCAGTGTTGCCAGTGGCCAATCTCGGGGGGGGGGGATGTGCCTCCTGTGCCCCAACTACGCGTCGCCTATGATCATTGCTATTTAAAAACTTTTCTCCCTACTGTCCCTTACTAGCATATGATGAGGTAAAGTGCTGCTTACAAATGCTTATGAAGCTCTGATTTAGTTAGTCTGTGAAGTGCAAATCTACCCTGCCTTCTGTTAACTGTTTGCCTTAAACTAGACAATTCCTTCAGTTCAGTAGTTGCACTAACAGGTGATGGCTAGAGAATAATATTTAGAAATTTGCTTTTAGAAATTGCCTTTTAGGAAGACTAAATATTGCATTAGAACAGTGGTCCAGGGGAACAGGAAGGGTTAATTTGTTTATAAAGTCTGTTTGTAGCAACAGTCTAGGGGAAACAGCAAGGATATTCACATTCTTGGCATTGTAGCATTCAAGGGCACATCCATATGAGTTCACATGTGCGTTTCCCTGGAGAGAAATAGAAGCAGCACAACATAGTTGTGCTGCTGCTACTTGTCCTTGAGAAACACTCTTGCACATGTGGTCTGGAACTTGGCAAATTGTCTTGGGTGGGATAGGAGAGGCTCAGGCCAGCACCTGAGCTGGCTTAATCAGCCTTACTTGAGGTACTGGGGGCCTTCTGGGGCTGCAGTGGTGACGATCTGGGCATGCGGAGCCTGGCTGGCAGCTTGAGCATGGCTGTAGCTGGCCAAGCTCAGGTTTCAGGAAGCACACACTAGCCCACTTGTTTTAATCCATGTTTTTAGATACCAGGATTTCCTGGTATCGAATTTTTGTTCCGTGCTGCGAATATGCAGTGTGGAGAACCTGTTCACATGCACTATCTCAAAAGCCTTTGAAGCACCACAAAGTGCACATGTGTGTTCATCTGGACACACCCCAAGCATCCAAGATTAGCATACAGACAGGCACATACATCCCAGGAAATTGGAAATATGCAGTAGTAACAGAACCACAGCATTCCCTTAAGACCCAAAACAAGATAGGAAGATGCAGGATCAGCATCAGATCACAATGATCAATCTGTAACCTGGTGAAAAGCATCTGGGATCCCTGGTTTTTGGGGGAATGACCTGGGATTTTGCTAACTAAATCCCAGGTAACTAAATCCCTGGGTGTTGGTGTCACCATGGACATAGCCTTTCTGGACTTTAAGAAGGCCTTTGACACTGTCTCTCACCCCATTCTCATTAATAAATTGAGCAACTGTGGCATTGATGCCTACACAGTTGGATGGGTCAGAAATTGGCTGATGGGGCACACCCAGAGAGTGGTGGTGGACGGGTTGTACTCAACCTGGTGGGCTATGAATTGTGGGGTCCCCCAGGGCTCGATCCTCGGGCCTACACTGTTCAACATCTTCATCAGCAACTTGGATGAGGGGGTGGAAAACACGTTGTCCAAGTTTGCCGATGACACCAAGATGTAGGGAGAGGTAGGCATGCTCAAAGGGAGAGAGAGGCTGCAATTAGATTTAGACAGACTACAGAAGTGGGCAGATGGTAATAGGATGGGCTTCAATGTAGATAAATGCAGGGTGCTGCACCTGGGGAGAAGGAATCCACAGCGTACATACAAGCTGGGGAGCTCCCCCCTTGTGAGCACAGAGGTGGAAAGTGGCACAGGGGCGAAAGGGGATCTGGGATTCATTATGGACTCCAAGATAAACATGAGCCGCCAATGCCAGACCACAGCCAAGAAAGCCAGCTGCACCTTGTCGTGCAACCAAAGATGCATCTCAAGCTGGTCCAGAGAGGTGATACCCCACCTCTACACGATGTTGGTCCGGCCTCAATTGGAGTACTGCGTCCAGTTCTGGGCACCGCACTTTAAGAAGGATGTGGCCTGCCTTGAGAGGGTTCAGAGGAGGGCCACCCACTTGGTTGGAGAGCAACAGGGCAGACCCTATGAGGAGAGGCTGAGGGACCTGAACCTGTTCAGCCTCAGCAAACAGAGACTGAGGGGGGACCTGGTGGCTGCCTACAAACTCGTTAGGGGAGATCAGCAGCAAATAGGAAGGGTCCTATTCCCCCCAGCAGCACCTGGGGTGATGAGGAGCAATGACCAGAAGCTGCTGGAGAATAGGTTCAGGTTAGAGATTAGGAGGCACTATTTCACTGTTAGGGTGGCTAGGATCTGGAAACAACTTCCTAGGGAAGTGGTCCTTGCTCCTACCTTGGGTAAATTTAAAAAGAGGTTAGATGAACACCTGTCTGGGGTGATGTGATCCCAGCGTGTGCTCCGGCCAGTGGCGGGGGGGCAGACTAGATGATCTATTTAGGTCTCTTCTGAATCCAAACTACTATGAAATTATGAAACTATGACCAAATTAGGAGACTAGGAATGACCAAATTAAGGTACCAGCAAATGACCAAATTAAGAGGTATTCACATGATGATTTGAAAAACAGAGGACAGGGCAGAATGTGAACAGGATGATGACCACATGCAAACCAACAACAGTATCCAGAAATGAAAAGTCATCAGGAGAAAGAAAATACAAACAGAAGGATCACCAGGCAATGATTTGGCATTGGCCCCAACCTCCAAGGTTGCTGATGTCCTCATCAGGAAACGTGAGAGATTGATTCAAGCAAGAGCCATGAGGTGGCATTTGCATACTGGCCACATATACGGTCTCCTTTTTAAACCCTAGCACTGGTAAATAAGTAGGACTGCGTAGTAATTTTGCACACTTTGCCCGCACAAGTCTTATTTGTTATCACTGTGTATTAATAAAATTCTCTTATTATCGAATGGAAGTGTCATGGTCAGTCTCACTCAGAAAGGTTGTGCCCACTCACATTGAGGTATCAGACCTGGTTTGTAAAGCCAGTCCCAAAACAGGCAATAGTGGTAGATCGACAATCATGTCTATTTTGCAGCTCCCATGAAAAGAGAGAAATGCAGATTAGCTTCACATACAATATGTTTCTGAGAGTGAAATTAATTGTTTTGCTGCCTTTTACTTTAATAGGAACCGGTTCTGACTCATAAAACATAATGTACAGATAGTGCAGGGCCCATTCAAATGAATATATATAGAAAACTTCCATAGATAAGCACCTCTAGCTAACTGAAACCCATGACTATGAAAAGTTTTGTTTTTTTTCCAAATTAACTGACTAAACTTCATGTGGAGATTTAGTTGGAAAGATAGAATAACATTTTTTTATTCATATATACATAATGCTAGTCACCATGGCAGCCTGATGTAGTGAATGAAAAATAAATGAAGTTCTCATTTACTTAGATCCATAGATCAAAAGTTTCCTCACAACATAAATAATCTGTAAACAAATTAAACCAGAAAGAAAAATATTAATTAAAAAACTGACCAAATTTGAAACAAAATAAATGGCTACAAAAGTATTGGACTATACTGTGAAGCGGGCCAATGCACTCTAACAGATGTACCCTGAATAGCAATTTTAAAGGGCTCAACTATAGAGTCCTTCCACCAGTTTTATCTTCCAATAAGCAGGGTATATTAACTTAAAGCTAGCTTGCATATCTGTGCATTATATTGTAGTCATTGCTTTGACTGCTCTGTAATTGTATGCAAAGTTTCCTGATTTTTTTTCCTTATTCTTAGAATTTTTTTCATACATTTCAGAGACATTAGGGCTGGGATGGACCTTGGAAGATCGTTGAGTCCAGCCCCGTGCCTCAGGGGCGGGAAGTCAGCTAGTGTCAAAGGATCCCAGCCAGATAAGTGCCCAGATCTTTCTTAAAAGAGTCCAGAGTAAGTGCTTGCACCACCTCTGGAGGGAGTCTATTCCAGGCCTTAGGGGTTCAAACAGTAAAGACAGTAAAGTTTTTCCTTACGTCCAGCCTGAAACCGTCTTGGAGGAGTCTGTGACCATTAGACCTTGTCATCCCTTGGTGTGCTCTAGGGTGTTCCTCTAGATCCTGATGCACACCCCTTATATACTTATAGGCTTTTCACTTAGAAGGCAAAAGCAAGAACACTCTAGTTGTCTTAAATGTCATAACATATATGCAAGGGGCAAGAATGCCTGTGGCTGATACAGTTTGTCTCAATTTGTTCCAAAGCAAAATAAAACCTTGGAAACCTTGATTTACCCCCTCCCCTCCTTGAAGAACATTATGATTTTCTGACTATTTGATTTAATTTCATAGAACACACACACACACAAAAAAAGGAATTGCATATGCATTGTCCTGCATATGCAAAGTAGCATAAGCAGGACAATGAATTATTTAATATTACTCTCAGGGATCTCTCTGAGCAAGTTTGGTGGGAAACTGGAAGATAATAAGTCCTTTTCTCCATCTAAAAGATGAGAGAGGGAACATTCCCTTTTTCTTGCTGAGGAAAACAAGGCATATCTAGAAGAGGATCTGACATGTGCCTGACTAGAGAATTTCTAGCCGTTCCAGCATTCCCATCAGTAATTTGAGAAGTAGCAGCAATTGATGACAGGAAGAGAAGAAACAGCTTGGAGTCTGGTTCTAAGAGATCACAGAAGTGAATCTACTAAATACTGCTCTCCTTCCCCTTTGTGACAGAAACCTCATAAGCAGCCTACTTTCCGTTTTTTTCTGGGACAAGCCAGATAGGTAACATGTGATAAGAATTCCAATTAAGCCGTTTTGGAACATCTTAAATCTCTAAAAAATTGACCTGGAAATTTTAATATCTCCTGAGGAAGTACTGCTGGCTACTTCCACGAATTTCATTTGCTTTTTACATTCTCTGTAACTCTGAGTGACAGCGGTTATAAGCAGGAGGTAGAAGAGCTATCAAAGAGGTGTCCCTACTCAGTACTACACCCTTTCACACACAGATGTACATACATATATTTTTCTTAATTTGCTGAGGCCTGCATGAAGACATGAAATCTTTTCAAGTACAATAAATTGTTTCTTATTTCTCCAAAGACTTGGGTACCGTGGTGATACAGTTGATATAGTATATGATGTAGATACTTCGTCATTTTCTGCTATCTTCTTTTTATGTCCCAATTTAATACAACATCTAGACCTTTGCTGATATTTTTACCCAGAAAGAGGAGAGCCTGAACCTAATTAAAAAAAACCAGTTCCATTATGTTAAACTTAATAATATCAGCATGAACAGGTAGCATAACTTCATTATGAGGAAGGTTTTAACAATCAGTATGACGATGCCAGCGCCACACCTTGGTTCACAATAAGAATAGTCAAAATTAGTGAAATCAGTTGCATCTAATTGTATCTGGATCTTTCTATCATCAATGAATGTGTAGGGGTAAGAAGGCAAGATATCATAATGAAAACTGCATGGTAAGTTTAGACTTATCCATAGCTTCAGGATCTTTTAAAGGATGAGTATAAGAAACACTGACAGAAAGATCATTGTGAATATTGGTAACAGTAGGTATCAAATGCACAGGGGCTGTACTTACCTTTGCTGAAAAAATAATTGCAGATCATGCTTAAATGTGGAGTTACTGTTCTAACAGGTATTTGAAAAAAATATATTTGTTTGAGCACACATGTACAATTGTTATAATAAATGTTTTTTTTTCATATTCTGAACTAACACTGGCTATTATTTTCTTATGATTGTAATTGTTGGAGAAACAAAGTCAACCACCATGTTAGGCTCTTTACAGACCAGAAATAAAGACCACCCCACTCTGTTTTGCAATAATTACAATCCACATCACAGTGGAAACAACAGTTGAAACAGAGATTGTATCCCTCTGAAACAGGGATACAATAATTTCCATTGTAATCATGAGTATGTTGTCTATAACTCTAATAAAGAAATAATTCTTGGAGCAACCCAGATGCCAAGTGTTGCGGTGATTATTGTGGTACACCTAAGGCTTAATATCTCAAATGTATTGTGGGAATTGGAGGTTGATCCAGTTTACCACTGAGGGTGCATTTGGATTAAGGTATAAACTTCAAGCAAATTATGTTGCTTAGAGACATATTGGTATATTGAGTGGTGAACAGACTATATGTTTTCTAAATAATAGCCCAATCTAAACAAAGCTCCTGGAAGCTTTAATATAATATAATATATGATATTGTAATATAATGCTCCTGGAAGCAGTGGGGCTGATTCTTCATAGGCCTGGGAATATTGTCGTATGGCTCTTTTCATTTAGAAAAGAAATCAATTGGATTTAGATGCTGGAATATATTTGAGGATCTGGGCCTGAGATTCTGTGGAATAACATACAGTAAAAGCTTTGCTATTTGGCATGAGTGGAGTAACGGGGGTGCTGGTTATATAAAAATCGGGGTTACCGGAGGGAAAGGGTTTTCAATCAGATGCGGGGGCGGGGGGGGAGGCATGTGGAGCAGAGGCAATGCAGGGTGGAGGGTGGCACTGGCAAGTTTTACCTGCCACGTGTGAGCTCCCCCGCCCTCCCCTCCCCTCCCCTCCCCTCCCTTCCACGTCATGCCTGGCTGGCCGGACAGAAATTCTGATTAATACAGTGTTCCAGTTACTTAAAAGCTGGTTAACACAGCTTTTACTGTAGAATAGAACAGAATAGAAAAGAAGTTAGGAAACATTTCAACAAGAATGAAATAATTATCACAAAATCTCTAAGATAGGAATTATAATGACTTATCCTATTATACAGATGAAGAAACTAATACTCTAGTAACTTTGTGAGCCTTAGCTTTTGGGTGCAAGACTTGGACACACAAGGAAGAATTCTGTTTCTCCTCGTGGGTGTATAACTGCCCCCATTATATTCATGGGTATATGTCTGCTCATCTCCATGTGGTGATCCTATTCCTATAATTTATTCCTATAATTATTCTTACAATTCCTGGAAATGACATGACTAAAGAAAATAATAGAATCATTCCTACATGGTAGTTGGGTAACTCAGAGTTCATTTTAGGGTATGTACAAGCATTACATTTAGATCACCCTAACTAGGTTTAAGACAACCTGTAGGTCAAACCAGGTTTAGGGCAATCTAAATGACCCAACACGCAAGCATTCACAGGGCTAAAGTCATCCTAAAAATGCACAAAGGGTAAATGATAAAGGGTTGACCTAATTTATCAAGGGTTAACCTGACCTAGTGAATGCTTGTATGCAGTTCTCCTGTACTTACCCATCCCATCTTATCCCCCCCACCTTGCCCCCAACTCTGACTGGGCTATTCCCCACCCCACTATTGCCCTTGGACTGGGTAGAACCCTCCACGGACCTCCCAAACTCCCCCCTGCCAGCCAATCCCCTCCAATCCTGCCACTCCAGCTCCTCAGTTCATTTAAACCTTTGACTGCCTGCACTTCTCCAACAAGCAGCAAGTGCCTGTATGCGTTACTCCCAGCTCCAGTTTAGGCAGGATAAAATAAACCACCCACATGTAAGCCAGGTCTCATGAATACTTATTCACATTTTGGTAGTCTAGTAGGTGAAACAGAATTTTGCCCTGATGAGCACCCACAGCTCTAAGTGAAGTAAATGATAAAACAGGGAGTTTGTGGCAGAACTGAGAACAGGTTGCCTTTTTCTGTCAGTATTGCAAAGGAGATTTTCTCTTCCTCTTCCTTCTTCTTTTCAAAACACTCCACATGCATTTTACAGATCTGAGATTAGAATCTGGCTTTTGTAGTGAAAGATACTTTTATCATATTATGTTCTGTGTTTTATAGTTTTCATTGTGCTGCCTGGAAGGAATTTCCAGCCTGAAAGTCTTTATTTACCATAGTCTCTCACTAACAGCCTACTTCTTATGTCTTCTTTTCTACTATGATTAAGAGTTTACTTTTGTATTTTTGGGTGCTTGAAGCTATAGTCATAGCAACCCCTTTAACAACTCCCGTATACATCTCTTGACATTACATGCATATTTGTGTTTGATCAAATTTTCTTATGGGTAGGCAGTGGATATAATATGTAGGTGTACTTTTTCTTTATGTTGCACTGTCATTAAAGAGTTCACTTCTTTTGGGGGTGTGGAAGTCTCTGCCTGACTAGTAGACTGACTTGGACTAAAGGGAAAGAAATATTTTTCAGACTGCAGACTTGGGAATTCACTCAAACAAAAAGAATAAAAAATAGGATTTTTATCTCTTCAAGCTTTTTATTAGTACTTGTTCTGCCACATGAGCATTATGACTGATCTAATTGGTCCAACCAGTGCTCCTCTTTTTCTACAGACCATGGCTTTATCTTGACACTAGAAACAAATCAATATAGATAGCTTTCAGAACTGGAATGCTAAGAAGAAATGTAGAAATCCTGGAGAACTGAAGTATTGAAATGAATAAAGCCAAACCTTCCTATGGAAGAACGCATTCTTCCAGCACAATTTACAGATGATATTTTTTTCTAATCAGAGTGGCTTGCTGTGGTGGAAAGGAAAAAATATTAGCCAATATAACAAAAACAAATAATTTGTCTTAATTAAAAATTTGGAATTAAATATTTTAATTAAATAGTATTTGCACATGCTACTAGAATCATAAATGATGGGCAAAAGCAAATTGTATAAATTTTCATAAATTACATATTAAGTTGTATACAATGCTTTTAGTCATGGTGCCTCTGAGATACTAATGGGGCTTGAGAGAATGTTACCAGGATGTATGGCATTCTAAACAAAGGTTTCAGATTTGTTTAGGTTTTAGATTTGTGCTGGTCCCAGACTAAATATTTCTCTCTCTACTTTGAACCAATTAAGGATTGGAATTCTAAAAATTGTCCTCAACTCCTGCAGGTTGCCTGAAAATGCTGATCAGATCATTTGCTATGAATAATTTATCCAATGGATACAGGTCTTTTTTGCTTCAACTAGTTGAACCCACTATTTGCTGTGGAAGATTAATTTGATTTTTTGATTTTTTTATAACCTCTTTTCATAATCATCATCATCATCTTACTTTATGGTTTATGCATCATTGCCTGTTCCAACTTCAAAAGCTTTCAGACCATCATTTTCATCTGGTTTCTTCTCTTGCAGACTGTAATTGAAAATTTTTACATGGGTGAGCTACCAACCTGGAGGACGAGACCAGATCCCCTTGGGCTGACATTTTCATAGTTCCCTGGAGACCTTCATGGCACTTTAACAATATATTGAGCATTGTTAGATGCACTGTAAATGGTATCTAGGCCATGTTGAATCTTGAGAAAAGTGTTTACTGAATGGCTCTTCATCATTATATCACTACGAATTGTGTGTAGGCCAGGGGTGGGCAAAATATGGCGCACAGGCTAGATCCGGACTACCAAGCACTTTCATCTGGCCTGCAGGCCTCCACAACAAATTGTGCCTATCCTACCCCTTCCACCCATGAGGGTGGGAGCAAGGCACCAACATGTATATACAGCCCCAAAAGTGTACCCTATTGCCTGGTTCCCACCCTCATAGGAGGAAGGGACCAGCTGGCCAGTGTGCAGCTTCCATGTGGGGCTGCTGTTGCCTCTGGGATTTGCTTGCTTCCCTGGTCTCCTACTGGCTCCAGACAGGAGGTAGGGAAGCACCGGGGATGGGGTTGCAGCTGGGAGGGAGCTTGGAGCATGGGGCTGGGGATTGTGGCAGAGTGGAGCCCATGCCCAGAGAGACAGGGAACAGTGGCAGCATGGAGCTAGGGTGGGCAGTGAGTGGGTGTGAGGGAGATTGGGGGGTATGGGGACTCCCCACACACCCCCTATGTCACACAACCCTGGCTGGTGGTGGCAGCAGCAGCAGGTGGGGTATTCAGGGCACAGGTGCCTGTTGGGACATGGCTCCAGTCAGTGCTGCACATCACAGCGAGGGGCACAGACTTTGCATGGCTGCCTGTATTGCCAGTGCTCCTTGCCATTCATGTGCAGCCCCTGCACTCACACAGCAGGGAGGGAAGCCCCATGTGCTGGAGCTAGGTGTCTTCCCTGCCAGGGCTGATTTGGTTTTATTCTGGTTCAAAGATGGTAACCTCCCCACAGAAGTATTTCCAGGGGGCAAGGGGAAGGACTTCTGGTGGCAAAGGTCAGGGGTTAGGATGTGGGACTTCCAGTCCAAAGATGGCAACAAAGAGGCGGGGCAACTCTGAAGGGGTGGGATCTCAACAGCTCACCAAAACTTGTTAAGTGGCCCTCCACCTGAAATAATTGCCCACCCCTGGTGTAGGCTGACATATCTGGCATCCAGAATAAGAGATTTAATTTATATAGATTCTCTGCAAAATGATAGATTGAGTGTTCCTTAATTTGTTATTATAGTTATCTGATAAATATTGTGCATAAAAGTAGCTGGAGGCATGGACACTAGGCCTGTGTGAATAGGGAACTATTTGATTCAGATTCATCTGATTCAGAGGACAGTGATTTGATCTGGAGGTTGCTCCAAATCAATTCAGCCGAATTGGCTTCAGAAGATTCGGCACTGATTGGGAGAGATTCGGTGATTTGGAAATAGACTATAATTGGGAATCACTGACATACTTATAACTTTGTCATTTTTTGGCAGATTTGGATGAAAACAGCAGAAATGGTAACTGCTTCTGAAGGCATGAAGCCTGTCCAGTTTCAAGGAGATAGGTGCCGGGTTTTTTTGGGAAACTGCACCTCAAACTGCTGAAAGCAAAACTCATGTCACTTGTGTATGTTGAGGCAGATTTGGATGAAAGCAGCAAGGGTGGTAGCCTGTAACAGGGGGCCTTCCTGGTGCCAGTTAGATCTCTGCCCACCCACCTGTTTCTGGGCTAGCTGCCCACCCCTCTTTTGCTCAGGAAGAAACAGCTCGCAAAAGGCTGCAGACAGAGAGTTATATACTTTTTCTACGTCCCTCCCCCAGAGCGCTGTGGTTGGAAGGGGACTCAGATCACAATGAAAGATCACAGTCACTGGCCAGCTATAGATATCAGTCTTCCACCGCTGCTCTCCCTCCCCCTTCTCAGTTTCTGTTTCCCTGAAAGACTGCCTTCTGAATCTCCAAATCTCCAAATCTTTTTCTGAATCTTTTTCCAAATCTTTTCTGAATCAATTCAGAGGCTCCGAATTGATTTGGAGGGTTTTTTTGGTCTCCCAATTTGATTCAGATTTGGTGATTCAACCTCCGAATTGGGCTGAATCTTCTCCGAATTGAATCAGCAACTGAAGCTTTGCATATCCCCAATGGACACAGGCTTATGGCTGTAAATTTGCAATTTATCATTTGTGGCCAGTACAGTATGATTGTAACTTAAATCACATGGTTTTGTTTCTGTTCAGTGACTGGATGATACAAGTTTTATCAACTGTAAGGGCCTGTTTTTGTTCACAAATTATCTGCTAAAGTAAATAAGAACAATTAATATTTTGTGTGAATAATAAATGGAGCCTTTCAACATGACTATGATGGTTAAGAGATTATAAATCAGGTGCTTGCCAACAGTGTAGTTTGTTTGACACTTGCTTGAAAGGCTTGTTTTCAGTTGCTTATCACTTGGCCAAAAATTAACTATTTGAGAATACCTATGTTGAAAAGTAGCACACAAGATGGTTTTACTTTGAATTTTTAATTAGTTAGTTTTTAATTAGACCATCATGCATGTCAGTAACTTACTCAAATTAGTGAAATTAATGACAGGTGCTAATCAGCTAATCCCTATCCCACCTTTTTATTTTTTTTTATTTTTTGGATCTATATCCTCCTTTTATTTCAATGGGACCTGAAATTTTAACTTAATCATATGGCTTGAAGGGGGCTTGAAGTTTTATGAAAAATAAAAGTAACTGGAGGCATGGGCACTAAGCCTGTGAGAATAGGGAACTATTCGATTCAGATTCAGTAGGCTCATGTAGGCTCATGTCAGTCAGTAGGCTCATGATCAGTAGGCTCATGACAAAAGCACAAGAATTTTGTAGGTAGTCTTGATGGGTTTTCTGGACGTTCATGACCAAAACCTCAATCTCACCAAGATTTATCCACATGCTTAAATTTAGACAATAATTATTTGAAATATCTTGAGAGATTTTCTACAATCCTGTACCAATGTGTATAAAGATCATATTATAAACTATTATTTGGCGTATATACATAGAAAACAGTGCAACTGACTTTAGTTCCTAACACAATTGGACCCTGTTCTTGGCTGGCCCAGAGAGTTTTTTCTGAGCGTGTGCACCATTAAAACTCAGCAGTCACAACTCTGTATTAATTATGGTACTTTGGCTTCTACTATTTTTAACACATGAGAAGAGAATGTAACATTTCTTAATGATGCCAATTATCTAAGAGAAGATACTATGCTTTGCAGCTAGGTGGAAATCAGGACTCTGGCTATGTCCATATGGTCTTTCAAGCAAACTCAGGAGCAGCACCTATTGATAAATCCAGCATCTTGTACCAGGTGTGCATGTGTCCAAGCCTGAAAATTAGAATACATAGGTCCAATAGCCAATGGTGCTTCCACATTTAATAATCATTGTAGAGGATGTAGACAACAGAAGTTATGGTCATCTCCTGTCCCAAGGCAGTGTTCCTTTCACTGGCTGTGTCTACACAAGATGTTGACTGCACAGTTGTTACTGCACAGTCATTTAGTACTTATATAAACAAGTTACTGTGCGGTAGCACTGACAAACATCTTTTTTGTGATGCTGCTGTGCAGTAGCCTAATACGACTGCACAGTAGTGTCACATCATGATTTTTGCCATGCAACACTACTACGCAATAGTATTGGGCTGCTGTGCAATCAGTGTCTCATGTAGACATGGCCACTGAGGCACAGTCAGATTCCCCTGGATTTCTCTCCCTCTGACCCCATCTACCTTTCTCCATTGGCTGTCCAATGGGGCAACAGGGATGCATGGTGTTCTTGGCTCTGCCTAGTCTGTTGCCTAGTCTTTAGGAAACTTTGCTGGTAAGTGCCCTAAAGTATATATTTTAGCCTCACCTCTAGCTGAGGGTGGGTAGGAGGTAGAAGCAACTGTTCTAACACCTACATTGTTGGTCTAAAAGGTGGGAGAGCTCTTTTCCACCTTCTGTCCAAACAGCCACTAAGAGTGGTAAGTGGCCAGAGTAGATCCCTTCTAAGCATGAGTAGGTGACTTGTGTAGGGTAAGATTAATTTAAAATATCTATAAGTGGACCAAAATGTGAATTATGTGGCTAAGCTTTATTCATATTTTGAGAAGGACAAGCTCCCAGGCCCGATCTCAATATCAGCCCGCCTCCTGCCCATGGGCAAACTGCCCGCCTCACTTTCCTGCCACACCTTGCTGTAAAGTAATTGAGATGTCAATAAGGTGGGAGGCTGCCCTTCAAGTGCCCAGCTGTAATGGGAGATGCATACTTGCTCCAATATCCCCTTACACGTGTCCCATGCCTCGTAGATGTCACACTATATGATGACTCTCTAGCTCAAGGCTGGGTCAAACTAGGCACACAGTTGGGTCTTTTACATATTGCCCTCATGGACCACACACACACTGCCCCCCTCCTCCCTCCTCACTGGAGGCCTCTTGCACTCCTTTGGCTCTCGCACGGTCTTTATCATACTGCCCTGTCTGGGGCCACACTCATTTTGCCCTGTTCTCTTTGAGTGACCCCAGAGAGCCATCAGGCTTCACTCTTCACCCTTCAGTCAGCCCTGGTGCAGCCTTTTGGGCCTCTCCCATGGCCTTCACCTCAATGGGACTGAGCAAGTATTCAACTGTGGGCCTATTTCACCCCTGGCCCCTCACCAGACCACTACACCCCTCTCTTGGGCTCCTACTCTGCCCCTACACTTGGGCCTGGGGTCTTCCACCCCTCCAGGATCAGGTGTTTCTCTCATTAAGTGTGCCTGGCCTCCACTCTGCCTTCTACCCAGGGCCCAGGGTCTTACACCCCCTGGGCTGAGGTGCTCCTCTTTGAGCATGCCTGGCCCACACTTTGTGGGGCCCAGGTGCTTTTATTAAGTGTGCCTGGCCCCCACTCCACTCAACTGTAGCCCACCCAAATATGCACTACTTACCTGCTTAAGGAAGGAGAGGGGTACAATTTGGGCCATTTTTGGCTCAACATTTGCTGTATGACCTCATTGACTTTTTTGTATCTAAAAAACGACACTGTATCTAAAACAGTATCTAAAAATGACACTATTTTGCACAACACTGAATTGGGGATATCATTGAATTATGTTTATAAAGTGAATGGTTGCAACATTTTTAGACTAATCAATGGGGACATTATACATATCTAGCTGATGATGTTAAAATGATTCTGAGGTTTCCTTTAAAAATCTTTGGCACGTAACTGGTTCATAATTACCTCAAGTAAGGTGCATGAAGTGAGAAGGAGGTCCAGAGAAAAAGAAGTGCACTAACATGAGGATTAAAAAATACATTATTTCAGTGAATAGTTATTATAACAATTATTACATTATAACATAATAGCATTGTATTACAATTTATTATAATGATTTCCCAACTATTTTAAGTGAGTGCATGTCAGTGTTGTCAGTTTCTTTCTGTGTATGATGTTTTATGCAGAGTACTAGACCATGGTCTTTTTGTGAGTCAGAGGCTAGCTGTTGTCTAGCTGTTGTTTACCACTGCCACTGTATCGAACCCTTCAGGGCAGCTCTGAAATATGGTGCAGTATGTTTCATAAGGACAACATCCTGTAAAGACAGGAGGAGACAGAAATGTTCTCTCTTCTTCAAAATTTGCATGTGGAACACTAGGTACAAAGCAAGTAAATGCACATTCAACATGCACACAGTTCATGGAGTGACGAGGACAATAAGAGCCTCAGAGGGAATGATTGTTTCACAACAAGGAGCTCATGCATTTCAAATTGCTCGGCACCTGGGCTTGAAATCAGACCATGCTCCTGTTGCTTAATGCTGTTACTCAGTAGCATTGGCAACAGGAGTGACAGCTTGAAGGGTTATTCTCAAAATCATACAGCATGTTAAATTCTGGTAACGTATTTTTCCCTCCCTGGCAAGATGACAAGGAAAAAATTGGCCATATCTTAATGGGTGAACATCTGGTTGAATGGCATAACATTGGCTATCAAATTGATGACTATTAATACATTATTTTACTGTTTTTTAGTTTGCTTAGAATATATAAACTTCAAACTTGGTTACTATGCTCCACATTATGCTGAATGATGATATACATGTTGACAGTGTTCATACAATGTCCCGATTCACTTTCATCCAGTTTTGATGGTTTATGAATATGAACTATTTTGTGCATATCAATAAAATTTGCACATTGCATACACGGTTGAGTTGTCTGTTGTGCAGAGTTGTCATTTGACACAGCAGTGAGGATAAAGAGAGATGTCAGGGAACAGGTTTAAATCCCTGATTTTCTTTCTAGCACCTGGCACCAATAGTCACAGGGACTTACTGCTAAGAAAAGATGGACAATCAGAACATAATAGAGTTCTCTGACCATGCCTTTCTATGCCTCTACACTGGAAGGGGCATGCTGCAGGCTGCACAACCCCACTGCAGAAACCATCTATGTTGCATCTTCACCCCATGAGAACCAAACACTAGGGAAATTCCCAAGAGAGGGCATACAACTTGGTTGCATTACCAATGCTATGTATAGGGGATATAATGTAGGAGTAGATTTGGCCCACAGTATTTTGCTGTATCTCTGACTCGATAAGCAGTAATATCTTCCTGCAGTAGATACAAGCAGTATCTCTATATACAAGCAGTATATAGTTACAAGCAGTAACTCTTCCTGATATGAATGAAGTAAAGACACTGAAGTGAGGAGCCTTCTAAATTATCTCTAATTCTGTAACCTCTCTCTGTCTGTCCCCGTTGCTCTGTCACACACACACATGCATTCACACAGTCTGATTTTTATTTCACCCAGCTGTATATATAGCTTCATAAATAACCTTTAAGACACCAAAGGAGGCCTCACAACTGCAGTATATTCACACTCTGGAAGAAATGAAGGAAGGAGTAACAAAGCAGGCAGTGAAATTGTTCTTTACTTCACAATTATTTGTCTGTATAATAGCAGTATTGTGCATGGGCATAGTAGCTGGGATGAGCATCATCTGGGAGTCATAAGACTTGAATTTTGTTCACTGTATTCTAACAGTGGTTTTGGGCTCTGGTTATCCCACTAGTAAAATCCATATAATAATATTTACTCACATTTCATATCTATGGATGAGATGCACAATAGGAGAAGGTGTTTAATTATTTATTGTCATTATCATTGTCATTATTTTATTATATATTTATTATAAATAGCTTACTGCTCAGATAAATGCCTTGGCATTTTTTTCCAAGCAGTTATCATTTAATTATAAATATCTTTTCTTCCAACAAGTTGTAATTTTCAGAAATATTATATTTGGTAGAATAATGAATGCATTTAACAGACGCAGAGCTAAAAGTGTTACAATGCAGCATTATGTCAAATTGTGATTAAAATGAAAGCTAAAAAAAAAGGAAAAATCCTTATTGAGCTATAACCCTTTGATTTCTGTTTGTTATTTTGTGGGATATACCCCATTTTTCTCAATGCTGAAGCCAGACAAACAGTGCTTTGGCAGATTATTACTAGCCATCATGTCTTGCAATTTTGAGGTCAGAGCATTAACACGTTTGCATTATAAAAAGAAAGAAAACTTGTTGGGAATCCCAATATATATCTCATCTGGTTTAAAACTTTAATCCTGGATTCTGAGTGCTGTGTGGTTTTAAGAGTATTAGCATATATTTACACAAAATGGCTTGATACTGTATGTATAAGCACTTTCCACTGACAGTAGAGAGTTAAATTAAAAAATCCTAAATCAGAGTTAACGGGGTCTAACTGTTGGAAGACCAGATGGCTGTCTGAAGCAACTGTATTGCTTTCTCTATTGTTCTGGAGATAGCTTTTCAATCAGACATCCTACCCATTTATTTTTAATGACAAGGAAGTAGAGAGAATCTTTTCAAAGTCTGTTTTAGAAGATTATTTACAAGCAGGAGTTATCTTGGAAAACGGTCACAACAATCAGCCCTTTCTGGTCACTGGCTATTATTCAGTCTTCCTCTTTGTGACACACCTCTGTCATATGCCTATAGGCAATGAGGAGCAGATGGGAAGGGCTAGTATAATAGTTGGCTGAAATGCAGGTTTTCTGGTTCATGACAAATTCTGATATTCATGAGGAAGCCAACATTTTCTAAATTCCCTGTGAAGTGGAAATTTGAAAAACATGAGTGTTTCAGAAATGAATTAAGCTTTCTGGGACTAGTAGTTACTGACTGAAATTCACATTTTTGACAGTCAAGAAACTTGGGAGCTAGTCCCAAAATCTGGAAGCATTGGGCTTCTTGGCCTGGGGCAGGGTTCATAGATTTCATAGACATTAGGGGCTGGAAGGGACCTCGCGAGATCATCAATTCCAACCCCCTTGTCATAGGCAGGAAGTCTGCTGGGGTCAAATGATCCCAGCAAGATATGCATCCAAACACCTGTTGAATGAGTCCAGAGTAGGTGCTTGCTCTCTGGAGTCAGGAAACCTGAAAGCCAGACTCCAAATCCTCCTAGGATAGAGCACTTTGTACAGGGTTCTCGGGTCTTCCAGGTTCTCTCCTGTGAACAGGCCCAGTCTTCTAGCTGTGTATTGCCACTAGGTGGCAAGATACATAAAAGCTGGGCAACTTTCATTTATTAATAATCCCATTTAATGCGGTGGGACTGTCTATGTGCCTAAGCATTTGGATGATAAAGCCCTTGGTTTGCAATCTCTTCAGGGATATCTATATAGTACACAGCAGCACTTACCCCCCCATCCCACTTGTGCATTATAGCTCCAGAACAAGAAGCAATATAGCTGCTTATTGCGATTCTACACCTGGGCTAAATAACTTTCCTGAGAAATTTAGAGTACATCTGCATGATACTTCCCTGAGCCATCCAAACATACCCACTCTTCCAGGCATTTATATGGGCCCATGCTACTGCTTCTAATAATAAGAAAAATGACAACATTCAGAGGAAGATGCCAAAGTTTAGTTGATTTTGGATTTAAACTTAATTGATGAACAACAAGAAAGATTTCTATATCTCCCTGCCTTTCTGCCATCTGATACCATCAGGGAAGGAATCCTGCCTTATCTGCACACCAAAGAGCAGCTCACAAAGACACTCTCATGGACCCAGAGGAACAGACTTCCACCTTCAGCTTCCTCTGTGCAAAAATTAAGTTTATGTTCTATCTATGGGAAATTTTTACCATTTTTACTTTTCCCTGAGCTTGAGGAAGGGCACATGTGCCTGAAAGCTTGGAGAAAAAGATTATTTTGTTGTTGTTGTTGTTGCTATTTCTTAGTTGGTCTAATAAAAGGTATCATCTCTGAACCGAGAGTTCTAGAGTTATGCATTTCAGAATATCATTGTCCTTTTGTTCATCATTTTTAAGTTAAGATAGTAATTTGAAAAATGATGTCTATACTGAACACAGATTTATTTGTAAACGTCATATCTCAGTTTGAAAAAAACAAAAAACAATAATGCATGCCTAAGCAATCACTGTATTTGTGTTACTGGTAAAGGCACTGACATGTGAAGTACTGTGTCCAGTTTGGACACTGTCTGCTATAGAAAGGACATGGACAAGTTGGAGAAAGTTCAGAAAAGGTCAGTGAAAATGGGTAGGAGCTAGGACACATGACATATGAGGAGAGGCTGAGAGAACTGGGTTTATTTAGTTTGCAGAAGAGATGACTGAGGGGAGATTTGATAGCAGCCTTTAACTATCTGAAGGGTGGTTCCAAAGAGGATGGAGCTAGACTGTTGTCAGTGGTGACAAATGACGGAACAAGGAGCAATGGTCTCAAGTTGCACAAGGGAGGGTTAGGTTGGATATTAGGAAGAACTTTCTCATTAGGAGGATGGTGAAGCATGGGAACAGGTTACCTAGAAAGATGGTGCAATCTCTGTCCTTGGAGGTTTTTAAGGCCCAGTGCAACAAAGCCCTGGCTGGAATGATCTGGTTGGGAATGGTCCTGCTTTAAGCAGGAGGTTGGACTAGATGACCTCTTGAGGTCACTTTCAAACCTAATTTTCTATGATTCTGTGTTGTACCCAAATACCAGAAAAATCTCATTTTACTTACTGAGTAAAGGTTGCAGAAGGAGGCCCATAGTCTTATCTGTATTGCATACTCAGAAGGAAAGTGTCTTGCCAATCAAAGTGACCAGAAAAGAAGATTTATTATAAGGAAAAACCTGTAAGATTAGGCATGGATCCACACAATCATAATGCTAGAACATTTCTTCATTTTCAGCCTTTTCTCTGTTTAGTTTTTGAAGTGAGCCAGAATTGATCAAATATGTGCGATCACACAATAAAAATACATGCTGGAGATTTTTTTCCTTAGCAAAAAGTTTGTGTGTTAGAAACCTAATGTAATTTGCAGTCCTGCATTGTGTTAATATTAAAAGATGTCTGCAGAGTTTCCTTAATAACAAACAGATGAGATCACAATATGAAGTATTAAATGTCACAGTATGTAATATATTAGCCACATGATATTTTTTATTGTTTTCTCAGGAGATTCAATTATTTAATTAGTTACAACGTCCACACTTAATGATTACCAAAATTTTGTGGAACACTATCGTATTAGAATGTGTTTTCATTAAAAATTTGTCTTCAGCATCCAGCTTCACCTAATGTGCTCATAATGAGATATCACTCTTGAAGTACTTATCCGTTTTCAGATCCACATATAGATCATAAGTATTTCATACTATTGTTCTAATGAAAGGGTAGTGATGGAATGTCTTCTCTGCGAGGAAGCCTGTGACCTCCCTTGGCAAACAATTATTAACAAGCGGAAAATAGGAAAACTGAAGAATGTCTTCCAAGATTTTCCAAAATAGATTTTCACAAACTGCTGTGCTACCATAAGTCTTTGTGTTAAATATATAGACATAAACAGAGGGTTTGGTATTCAGAAAATCTTAGAAGCACTTCCAAATCAATCCCCAGCATGTCATCTGGTTTCTTCCTTTGATTGTTATTAGGGTTTTCTCTTTTTTTTTTTTCATTCTTTGGAGTCTCACAGAAACAAAAGAAGGAGCAGTTGTATGAAGACCAGCAGCACCGGGGGTTTTACTGACAAAATAAACTGCATGGAAATATGCCTGCCTTTACTTCTTGTTTATGAATACTAATACTAATTATAATCCCTAGCACTCGAGCTGATTAGAAAATGGACTTTCCACCCTGAAAGAAACTGGTGTTTCACTACTTATTTTCAGGATTGAAAAAAACAACAACCCAAAACTGCTGAAACTTTTTACCAATCAGTGAGTGAGTTTGGAAATATGGTTGTTTAGTGTTAAATTCTTCAGAATTGTGAGAGCGGTAGTCCTTGGTTCTCCATGCCTCCATTCTCCCTTCTGGGAATTGCTTCTGGCCAGCCTCATTTCCTATGATGCAACATGGGACAGTGTTCACCAGGGATCCCAGTTTTCTCTGATTTAAAAAAATCCCCAATTTTTGGTTTTAATAAAAGTAACTCCAAATCCACATTTTTCCATGATTAAAATCTAACACCACTGTATGTATGTATGTATGTATGTATTCTATATGTTTATATGTATGTATGTGTTAATGGTGTTAGATTTTAATCATGGAAAAATCTGGATTTGGGGTTACTTTTTTTAAAACCAAAAATTGGGGATTTTTTTAAATCGGAGAAAACCAGGATCCCTGGTGTTCACTAACAATAGTTTATTTGGTATCACAGCATTCATATGAGGTCCATTATCATTATTATCGTTCCTATTTCACAAATTTGAATACTAGGCACAAACTAGTGTAGCACAAAACACTTAAGAGTGTGTTTAATGATTAGTCATGTTTTGTTGGCTTTGGGTTCAAGACCCCAGGTCTGGATTAGTTCTATAGGCACCTGAGTGGGGATTTTGGTGGAATATACGCACCTAAGTTCCAAAGAGTTACTTGGAATGGTCTTGGTCCAATGGCCACAAAATGCATGAGTATATCTAAGTTCATTCATTACATCCAGTTTGAATTACTAAGTTCATAAGGTGCCTGCAGTTGGAGTTCTGGACATTTTCAAAAGTTATCTAGTCTTAATATGTTGATGCCTAGTTTCATTACAGTCCAGACTGGTGCTACAGAGGCTCTTAAATTCTGTGTGGCCATATCTTTTTAGCTCAGCCTTGGTAGAGGCAGCTTTCATCCTTCTTGGTGCAGGCACTTTCTGAGTCTGGTTCCTGTTGCCTTGACTTTTATGCATATTACCATAGACAGTCATTAAACAGAAATAATTCTGGAACTAGAGTCTTGCTTCTTTCAGGGAAGTACTGTTCCAACCAGAGCCAGCCTTAGGGGTGGGCAACTACCCAGAGTGCCATAGTCAAAGGGGTGCAAAACACCCCATTAACCTGCCCCACCCTATCTGATCCCCCCACCAGGCAGGAGGAGTGGTGCCCAGCCCATGCCAGCAGTGGCCAGCTGAGCCCAGCTGCCACCCCTTGCTTCCATGGGGCCCCTTCATGTATGCCTGGCTCATCCCACCCCCTGCTCCTCCCACCTCCACCCAACCCATTTCTCTGAGATCCCAGTGTAGTAAGGCATGTGGAGGGGCAGGTGAAAGCAGGAAGTGGGGGGCAGCTGGGCCAGCCCCACTGCTTCCTGATTGACTCCTACCTTTCTGCTTTTCCCTCACCTAAAGTTCCCCTTTCCAGACGCTGGCTCTACTCCACTCCATGAGAGAAAGACAAGCGAGATAAGGATCACAGGGGGCATGGTGGGAATGATAGCCTTCCCACTGTGGATGCTGAGCTGGTGCAAAGCCAGCTAGAAAAGCTAGACATTTATAAATCAGCAGGATGAGATGGACTTCACCCGAGAGTGCTGATGGAGCTGGCTGAGGTTATTGTGGAACCCCTGGCAAAACTCTTTCAGAAATCATGGCACAAAGGAGAGATCCCTGAGGATTGGAAGCAGGCCAAGGTTGTGCCCATCTTCAAGAAGGGGAAGAGGGAGGACCTGGGCAACTATAGGCCAATCAGCTTAACCTCCACCCCAGGGAAAATACAGGAAAAACTCATTAAAGAATTTATGTGAGAGATGCTTGTTGAGGGTAAGATTCTGAATGACAGTCAGCATGGCTTCATCACAGGTAGGTTTTGCCTTACCAATCTCATCTCCTTTATGAGGGGGGACCTGGTGACCGTCTATAAACTCACTAGGGGGGACCAGAAGGGTTTGGGGGAGACCTTGTTTCCCCTAGCACCCCCCGGGATAACAAGGAATAACAGCCACAAGTTGTTGGAGAGTAGGTTTAGATTAGACATCTGTAAGAACTACTTTACAGTTAGGGCGGCTAGGATCTGGAACCAACTTCCAAGGGAAGCGGTGCTGGCTCCTACCCTGGGGGTCTTTAAGAAGTGGCTTGATGCCTACCTGACTGGGGTCATTTGAGCCCAGTTTTCCTCCTGCCCAGGCAGGGGATCAGACTTGAAGATCTACAAGGTCCCTTCCAACCCTACTTCTATGATTCTATGAATAGGTCTCTCACCACCTGGACACGGAAGAGAAGGTTGACATTATAAACCTAGACTTCCAAAAGTCTTTTGATCTAGTATCCTATGATATCCTTGTAGAAAAATTGGAAGATTGTGGGCTTACCTGCTCAACAGTTCAGTGGGTGGAAAACTGGTTGCATGGTAGGAGCCACTGAGTGCTCATGAATGGATCTATGAATGAATGTCATCCTGGCGAGACGTGGTCAGTGGTGTCCCTCAGGGATTTGTGCTTTGATCGGTGCTTTTCAACATGTTTATCAATGGTTTAGTTGTAGGGTTGAAAAGCTTGCTGGCCAAGTTTGCAGATGATACCATTTATGGGGGAATGTAGTCATGCCAGAAGATAGGTTGCAGATGCAGTTGGACCTGGACAGGCTGGAGAGTTGGGAGGACCAGAACCAGATGAAGTTCAACACTCAGAAGTGTAAGTATGCAAACAATCCCCAACATACCTACAGGCTTGGTGGTGACAATTTGACTTGCACCACAGCTGAAATGGACCTAGAGGTAGTGATCAACCATCACATGAACATGAGCTGGCAGTGTGATGCTGTGGCCAGCAGGGCAAACAACATGCTGGCATGCATTAACCATTGTATCTCATACAAAAATAAGGAAGTGATACTCCCACTGTACTATGCACTGGTGAGACCACAGCTGGAGTACTGTGTACTGTTATGGGAGCTGCACTTCAACAAGGATGTGGAAAAACTTGAGACGGCCCAGAGAATACCCACCCGTATGATCAGGGACTTGCAAGACAAGCCATACAAGGAAAGGCTGAGGAATTTGGGCCTCTTCAGCCTACAGAAGAGAAGGCTGAGAGGGGACTTGCTAGTGGCTTACTGCTACATCAGGTGAGTACATCAAGAACTCGGTGAACGGCTGTTCTCCAGGACACCCCTGGGAAAGACCAGGAGCAATGGATACAACCTCCTGGAAGGCTGCTTCAGGATCAATTACAAGAAAAACTCCTTCACAGTCAGGGTGTCCAGACTGTGAAATAAACTCCCTCCAGTGGTGGTACAGTCACCTACCCTTCAAAAGGAGACTGGATGGTCACCTCACGGGGGTCACTTGATCCCAGTTATCTTTTCCTGCCTAGTGCAGGGGGACTGGACCCAGTGATCTATAAGGTCCCTTCCAGCCCTTAACAATCTATGAATCTAAGCACCCAGCCCGGTCCAGCCCAGCTCACTCCATGCCATCTGGAGCATGGAGCAGGTAAGTTCCCCACTCCAAACCACTCTTCTCCCTAATAATTTTGTAGATAACCTAGGCATTTTACCCTGAATCACTCTTTGGAGGTACTTATGTCTCTCCATTAACTGTAGAAGGATCCTAGGCTCCCAATATGTCAACTGCATCACCCTCCTGGAGCAAAATACCTATTTTAGGCATATATAGAGAGCTTTTGTATGCACCACATTTTTTGCCCTTTCTTGTGCTGCACTCATCCATGGATTCATTGCATGCAAACACAAAGGCACTCAAAGATATGTAATGAGCCTTTTTGTCCACCAGATGGTGCTGCAACTTTTTTGTAGTTCACCCCTTTGAATTGCTTTCAGTTTTGAATTGCTTCCTCTTCTTTCTTTTTTGGGGAGGCTTGCCAATTGGGCACTGGGCACAGGGTAGGTGGGGGGGGGCAACAGTGCTGGACCATCCTGCTCTCCTGAGGCACCGGCTAGGGATCAGGCTTAATTTGTTTGAAAACCTAGTGCATGCAAACACTGATGCAATGCTGCAAAATAAACAAGTTTAAATGTTATAAACCTATTTAATTTAATGAGGATTAAAACCCATGGTGTGTACAGGTGCCCATAGGCACTAAAAATAAGCACTTTGCTCCATGAGGGTGATACAGTTAATATGTTAGGAAACTGGGATCCTTCTACAGTTAATGGAGAGATGGAAGTGTCTCCAAAGAGTGATTCAGGGTTAAGTGCCTAGATTCGCTACAAAATTGATGAGGAGAAGTAGGTTCCTAGAAAGGTGAATGAGTATGTGTGTGTATGTATTAGGACTAAACCCATTCTTTTCATATATATATATATATATATATATATATATATATGCTTCTGAGAATATATATATGCTTCTGAGAACTGAATGAGAATATATATATATATGCTTATGAGAATCGAATGGGTTTAGTTCTAATTTAATTGTCCAATTTTAGTCATAAAATCACTGTTTGAATCAGGATTAGAAAATGCTGCATCTGAATTCCAAGTCTTCACTAGCTTCCAATACACATTTATGTTTGAGAAAATGTGGGGCAATTGCAAAAGGAGTGGTGATTATAAGAGTCAGGATAGTGACTCAAAAGGAAACAGTGTTCTAACCATTACCACTGGAAAAACTAGTTTATAATTAACTAATTACCTTTTTTTTCTGTTTCAGGTTATAAACTAAGAGGGCTAGAGACTGTCTTTACAAGCTAAAGATAGAGAACATTGGAAAAGGAACAAATGGAAGTAGAATTTAAAATGCTATCTTTCCATCCTAACATGAATCATGGATCTGAAATTGTGTTCATTTCATCTGGTTTTCCATCATCAGAATCACAGCTACCATTTTCAATATTCAAAAGCTTTGAAAAGGAATAGAAAATAACATATTTCAGGCACACTTTTCTTTCAAAACACGAAAATATTTATGATACATTAAAAGTCTTCTGCATTTTGCTTGAGAGTTATGACAGTTAGACATTATGAGTTCCAGAGCTTGAATACAAGTTCCATAAACAGGAATGCATTGCTCTCTTAGGTGACAGATCCTGTCAAGGAGAAAGCCATTTACCATATACTTGTTATGCTTCAACCTTGTACTGTAGAACATGGTTTAAAAACCCCTTGTTTGCTGCCTTCCAAGGGTGGTATTAAAGGTTACTTTAAACCTGTGTAAAGGCATTTAAAATGTGAGCATTCACTGAACAAAGGGTGTTAACCCATCTAAATACCCCCTAAATATTTTAAAGTTATACCAGATCAAGTGAGAGTTTTCTTTGATCCATGTTACCCAAGTCATTATAGGGTATTGTTAGTCTGATCTGGTGAGATAAAATGCTGTATTTTCATTTCTCCAGCATCCCAGGATGTACCATACTAAACCCATCCCACTGCTTTGCTCCATGGGTAAACTTTCAACCATCCTGGAATCTACTGCCTAGAGGAGTGGTGCTGGCCCCAAGCCAACATCTCTTCCTTCCCCTATGGGGTGAGAGCCCAGCATACCCTGACCACTCTGAGCACCCAGGTGCAGCACACTAGTTTGCTGCTTGCTTTAGCATCCTGATGCACTCTGCTGGCTGGCTGTTTGTGCAAGAGGAACAGTTACAAAGCCAATTAGCTGTTCATGAGCATGAGCACTGGCTTTCACAGATGGGCAGCTGTCTCCCACCCCTCCCACCACTTCCAGCCACTGCATCGTGACTCAGCTTCCCTCCCCCACAGCATTAATTTGAACTGAACTGCTATTCAATTGAAATGGCTCACTCAGAACCCAACTTACCCAACCCAAGCATCAAACCCCCTGGGTCTCAGATCTGCCTTGATGTGGCATGCATGCAGTGAGCCTGCTGGGTCTCAGCTTTGCTCCAGTGGTGGGGTTAATCCAATTCTTACCCTGGGGCATGTCTACATGTGATCCTACTGCATCTTTGTTACTGTACCATCATTCAGTACTTCCTTTTGAAAGTACTAAATGACAGTGTAGTAACATTCTGTACTGCACCTTGCGCACTGTGCACGGTTATTCTGAGCTGCTACATTGCCATAGCGGCACGCTATAATGAGGGAGCACATTGCTACAGTGACATAGCTGCAGCATCACAGTTTGTGACTGCTGACACTACATCACCATATGGCAATGTAGCATCACATGTAGATGCGCCCCCTGTGTGGCATGTAGCAAGGCCACTGAGTCTCAGCTGTGCCATGGTGTGAGTACCAGACCAACTCCCTCCACCTCACCCAATTCCAATTCAGTGAAATGCATGCTCTTTTTATTATTATTATTATTATTATTGTTGTTGTTATTTTCACTCTTTTCTCTTTACCTCTCGTTATTTCTCCCCCTTGTCCATTCACGTAAAACATTTTTTTTTTTTTAGACTTTTCCCCTCCCAAAAGTGGCTTCATCTGGCTCCTGAGGGCTGCAGAGTGAGGGAAGCCATATGGTGGCTCCTCTGCCTCCAAGCTCCAAGCCACCCTCTTCATTCCTCTGCACCCCAGGGAAGGGATCCAGTCCTAGTTCCTATCTACACCCCTGCTCACAAGGCCTTCTACTGCAGGTCTGAGACAGTTGTGCAGGTCTGAGACAGCTGTGACTGCTATGAAACTGTTCCAACGTTATGACGGTGTCACGGAATGGGGTACTTATGGACAGCCGTGATCTCCCCAAGGCCCCTTTACCATGCCAAATTGGTCCAATGGACACCCTCTATTCTTTCCTGCCACATCTTTGGTGGAATGATTAATAGGGAGGCTGCCTTTAAGTCCTCTTAGACATGGTTTTGATTGATTCTCTAGACCCTGTGGGTTCCCGGACCCCTGGTGTGTCCTGCTTCAAAATAGATGTCACGATGAGTGTTTCGGGGCATCCTAGACTTATGGGCTATGTGTGGCTTGAATCACCCCTTTACCATGCCCCAAGCCTCACAGATGGTACCGACGTTGTCCGGTCTAGGCCTTGTTGTAATTTGGCCCCCTTATCCTCCCTGGGCTCTCTGCAGCCCTGGTCTCGCTCTGTGCCTCCCTGGTGCCTGGGCTTTCCGCAGCCCAAATGCCGCACCCCCTCTGGCACTGGGGCCTGTGCGCCCCAAATGCTGTGCCTCCTCTGGTGCTGGGGTCCCTACGCTGCAGTGGGCCCCCAATGAGGCCTCCTCCTTCCCCAAATAGCCTCACCCAAACCATTGGTCTTATACAACAACAAACAAAACACAAGCCCCTGGGCTATAACATAATACAAAAATTCAGGATGTGCTCTGACCCTTTAAAAGGATCAGGTTTCATCTCTGGCACTAAGTGTCTAATAGGCAAAGGTACCCATGGGGCTCATGGAGCCCCCTTAGCCCTAGGTGCAGCATACCAGGCAGTTGCAGCGTTACTGGGCACTCCCTCCCTGGAGGCTCCTTCCCCTCTGGCTGCTAGTGGGAAACTGCCTTCCTGGCCTCAGCCCTGGGGTTTATATATGAGCCAGCCCCTGTCCCTTCCGGTCAGCTGACTGCTGGCAGGTTTGGGCCACTTGCTCGTTCTGGCTGCCCTTGTAGCCATCACCTGGGGCTTCCAACTCCCTGCT
>NW_005842338.1:1038097-1057780 GCF_000455745.1 Alligator sinensis | reverse complement strand
CTTTCCCTAGCAGTTTCAGCTCTTTAAAAGAGCAGGGCACCTAAATGCTCTGCGATAGACAGCATAACATTCAGCAGATTTAAAATGTTTTATGTTTAAAGATAAAGGTAAAAGGGTAAAGGTAAAATGTTTAAAGGTAACCAGTAACAACACTCTAAGAGCATATGTTGTGCACATCTATTCATTTTAAGAGAGTAACAATGGCAGATGGGAAAAAAATTCCACGTGGAGGATCACTTGCAAGTTGAAGTAAATCTTAAGCTTAATATGCAATTACTGTTACAGTACTTTGAATTTTTGTAGTCTATGTTCTGTTAAAACCATTCTCTTTACCACTATTTTCCTTAAAAATAAACAAAATGCTTGACCCCAAGAAACTCACTGAAATTATGCGCTACAGATGCTTATTATTTTTGTTATCTTTAATTGTCTCTGTTTATTCACTGAAACATAGCTTTATATTACGTTATGTTATTCTGTATATTAATGAGAAACTCTTAGGTTCTTGCTACATGTTTCTGTATCTCTGTAATGAAAATCATGATGTGTTTGTGAGCTCTAGATTCCTGATGTCATTGGAATATGTGAGAGGAGACATTTGCTGCTGTCTACAGACAGTGCATGCATTTCAGTAGCATTCCTTCCTGTTAAAGAAGAGAAAATTATTGTAGTGACACACCTCCCTGCATATAATTCAGCTGAGATTATAAGATTTGATGTATGGCTGTGTGCTTAATGTATCTGCCTTTATCGGCACTGCAGCCAGAAGCATCTGGAACAATAACTTTGTCACATTAGATCGTTTCAGAAACAAAGTTTCCTCTGGTTTAGCTGTCTTAAATTTCAGGTTACAAATAAAACTTTTCCTTTAAACTATATTTTTTCCTGTCAGCATGAGCCTGACAAAGTTCCAACAGAATCTGTAAGATTTCTTGTTGAATTATATACTGTCTCTTTCTTCTAATATGATTTCCCTGTGATGAAGACAGACTAAATATTTTTCCATTTTACTGAATACATTTTTCACTATACCAACAAAGCTAATACTGAACTGAATTACATAGCAGTATTTAACACCCATTTAAACATATCTATCAGAGATAGAAGGGGTCTATTAAGCCCCTAGTCTATGAAAATTTTTTCCTGCAGAGTATATGCAGTATGTTTGCTAAATAAGGTGTTCTTACTTTTTGCTTTCTAAATAATAGTAAAACACTTAAATTTTTCTAAAAATATTTTTTTCACATAAGGAATTGATGTTTTTGTCTCTGAGAAGTTATGCAAATATGAAAGGAAGTGGCTTGATGTCCGTGTGCGTGAATTAAATATTTTTACTCATTTAAATAATGAGATTTTTCTTTAATGCAAAGGTACTAAAATTTTCATAATGTACATTACGATTTAATGGAGAGATTGTCTTATGGCCAACTCCCTCCCTTTCATAATTGCCAGGACCACCTTCCCTTCCATTTCCTAACACACAACATTCCTATGGCAACTACAGGAAGGGCTTATGTGTAAAAGTAACATTAGGAAAGAATTGCATTTATTTTTAGTTTCTTTTTTTCTATTAAGTAAGAAAAATCAAGGAGGAGCATCATATGACCAACCAATTCCCGGTGGGCCACAATTTGCGTGTCTACATCTGTGAAGGGTTTTTTGGGGGGGATTAAATTTGTATTAAAATCCCCTCTAAACCCAATGATTCTATTATTTCATATTTGTGCAGTAAATACATCATACCGATATCATGAGCATGCTGATTAAAAATCAGGCAATTTTGGAGTTCATAAGTACCTAATTCATTAGATTAATTTTAAATTAACTTCCTTAGCTATATCAAAATGTAGTTGTTAATGTCAGTGGGGACAGGAGGAGCTTCTTAATCCATAATTTTTAGCGATGGTGTGGGTAATATAAGCTATTAGATGGCTAGGTTTGCAAATGACACAAATTTGGTGGGGAGTAAATGCCAAAGAGACAGTTTTTTGTTCAATGATGTTACCAAATCTGCCCATTACTTTGGGGTGTGCTCATTTATTAGGGATAGTTTCTAGGGTCTTGGTGATTCTGTCAATGTGCTGCTTGTGTTACTATACGGAGCTGTATTTCTCCCTTCTGCAAGCCTTCACCCCCAGTGGAGCTATCTTGCAGGACTCAATCTCAATGGGCTGGGTTCCTCCAGTCACCAAATCAGTCATACACACAAACACACACAAATTAATGTGACACGCCTGACCTGGCCGGGCTGATCAGCATGGACAGGTTGACACCCTCATATGCCAAGAATCAGTTCATAAGAGCAACAATAAAATGCAGTCAGACACAAGCACACAGTTAAACAGAATCCCTCTGAATCCGGCTGGGTGTCCAGCTGACACCCTCATGGGCCAGCATTCAGTTCATAAGGGCACGTCTGAGTCAAACTGGGTCATTCAGCCTGTACAAGCTGATCCCCTTATGTGTTTCAAACTCAGCACGTCCCAATCTTTGGCCTCTTGATGAGCAGACCCCACAATAATTTGGGTTTCACAGGGATCTTTAGCATAGGTAAAAGAAGCGTTGCTGCAGAGCACGGGAGGAAAGAGAAGCAGAGAAGGAAAAATATATCCAATTACTACCAGTTTGACTATAAAAGTTATTTATTGCTAAGCATATGAAATATATAATAGTACTAGTAGTAATAGACATGCAAAAGAAAAACAAACACCAACAATGACAATACTACCCTGGTTTCACTAAGTATTTGGGGAAACTTAGCTCAAGCTTAACTGATACAGTTCAGGTTCAGAAGTTTATGCCTAGAAAGAAGACAGAGAACGCTGGGATCTCACCTAGTCCACGGTACTCAGGCTGCAAAGCTGACAGGCACAGTCTGTAGCACAGTCCTTGAAGGGAGAGATGATCTGTTCTTCCAGCGTCCCAAGAACGACAGGGGATGGTGTCAGCACAGGGGTTTTCTTCTTCTCCTTCTTTCCTCCTGCTTCTACTTCTTTTCCTTCCTTTTCCTCTTCCTGTTCTTTCTCTTTTTCTAGCAGCACACACACTTACAGATTTTTATACCCTCAGTTCAGCTGCTCCGTAGCACCCTCAGTAGTGTAAATCATTGTCTTTTCTATTGACAAGGGGTTATCTGGTTTGGACCATCTCAGGAAACTGATTGATAATCAGGAAACACTTAAGATTAGGGAGTAACCCAAATACTTGGGAGCCAGCTTGAAATTCCTATGGGTGGCAGATATACTGATGGGATATCTCATGGTTTCTTCAGGAACAATAGATAGCTTGCAGCATCAGGATTTTGGATTTTTACTTGTTGTGCACAAGCCTCAGCTTAGCATGACTTTTCCAGATCTTACTATAGTCTTTTAACAGACTTAAAGCAATTATTGGGGTGCTCATAACCTTTTGTGGAGAGGACTCCCACCAGTCATCTCGGGAAAGATATGACAACACCTGTAATTAAGGCTCCAGAAGGCTGGATGCTGTGATGAATCCTTAACCATTGTTCAAATGTTGCCCATACCCCCTCTGACTCGGTCTCTTGCCTCAACATTCCCTAACCCGGCAACCGAGTTTTAGTCAATCAAGTTTAAATAGGCCTCCCATAGTGGGACCGGGGAATGTACGGCCCGAGATGCCTATTAAACTTAGAGCTGTGTGTGTGTGTCTTGGGGGGGAAGACCTTAGTAAATCCAGATTAGAACTGGTCTGATAAATGCTGAGCTGGGTGTGTGTGAACATGGGTTGATTAACATTGGAAGCACAGATTCCCCATCATGCAGCGCTCTCCTGCTTCTCTGGTCCCAGAATTCACTGCAGTCTCTGCTTCAGGCTTTCTGTCTTCCATCTCTCATGTAAATGAGACCTAGGGCAGTTGATTCACTCTTGTCACCCTTATCTGGTGAGGGTCTTAGGTGCGTCTCTCACTGCATCTTAATCAGTTTTGTTTAGGTAGAGGAGGGGAGGGGGGGGGTGAGTCCTTTGTGAGTCAGACAGACTGCATCCTGTGCCCCGGTTGCCCAAGAATACAGAGCTGAGACGTAACAATGATCATTTGAATCACCTGAATAAATGGCAATAATTCAACAAAATGTGATTTCATACAGCCAGATGCAATGTAATACACTGTGGAAACTATGCGGCAGGTGGTACGTATAGGATTGGAGGTACTGGGCACTTCTACACAAGAAGCTGACTGCTCAGTAGGTGAAAAATACTGCGTAGTAATGCATCACAGCACGGACAGTGCTAATACACAACTGTGTAGTATTATTAAGATACTGTGCAGTAGTGTCACTTAAAAGATGTTCACCAGTGTTACTGCACATTTATTTAGTACTTGCTAATACAAGTATTAAATAAATGCACAGTAATGACGGCACAGTAGCATCTCATGCAGACACATGCACTGTCTAGGAAAGGAGTGCTGTAGGAAAAGACCTAAATGAATCTCAATAGATTTTATATTTCAAATATCACTTTTCATGTTTTATAGAGGGTTTGGCTACCTGTCAACTTAAGGCATAATATATTGAACACATTTAAAAATAGAATGTGGTAGCAAAATTCAGGGCAGGAGTCAGAGATCTCAGGAGAATGTTGGACAAATGTCATGCCATGTGGATACTTCCTTCAAAGCATCCTATCTTTTGAAAATTTATTTCTGAGGTCCCAGCTTTACATGCTGGGGGTGAAAGACAATAAGAAAGGACAGTGTGGAGAAAAATGTTCCATTTTCTCCCTGTCTAAACCTTGCAAAGGAAGTCAGCAATGGATACATAGTCTGCAGGTATATTATTTAGTATTATTCCCCAATCTTTGTATAAACTGCCTCTTTTGGGAAAATTGCTTGGTACTTGGTGGAGTTACCTCAAAGACCACTGAAGAAAACTGTCTGTCCAGACCTAGACACAAAAATGGAGCTGGATCCTTTTGGGTCATTTTGTGAATCTGAATGAACCTATGGTTTAAAAAAATCAGAAATCCTAGCTTATTTTACAGGCAGACGGCAAACTAGCTTTCCATGAATGAGTTATTCTGCTGTGAGGTAAAATTAAATCTTATTATTATTATTACAAGATTGCTCATTTTCTATAAAAGAGGGAACAGTTTTTTGAGCCACCAAAAAAAGAGAGCAACAGTAAAAAGGGAAGTATTCCATTTCCCCTTTTTGAAACAACAACCTATTTTTTCCTATTGCATTATCAACATCTACCTTTCTATCTGTCTAAATTACAGGCTGAAATATCTTGGCACTAAGGGCCTGAGTCTGTGGGTGACTGCTTGGAGCTTAGAAGGATGGATGCTTTATTATAGAATTTAAAACTCTGACTGTAGGGATTTATAAAGCAAGTGCTAACTTAATATTAACCAGAATGCTGTGTATGTGAAAATGCAATACAGTCCACAAATACTTTTTGCCCATTTTGATGATCAAGTCTGTTATGGCTTTACTACATTACATATATTTGTCCAGGACCCAAATAAAAATAAATTGAAAAGGTTCAAAGTTACCTTGATCATTTGATGTGTATAATAAGATAATGCATTGATTACCAAGAAAGTCACATTTCTTAAAGCTTTTCCTCCAAGGAATTTCCCTGAAATAATATCTATACACAGTTTTGTAGAGGTGGGCATTGCTAGCTTTTCTGACTTGCAAATTCAGCAAGTTCCCTAGAGGAAAAAGAGAAGCAACACACATACACATAAATTGTTTCCCTAAATCACTTTGAGTGTTTTAAAATTCTGACAAAGAACAATTTAAAAATAGAAGAATCTATGTGAATATTATTATAATTTCACTTCAAGAAAAAAGTTACTAACTTTACCATGCATAGGCAGTGAAACTGGATTTACATTTTGTTCTAAAATGGAAATGACATAAGTAGTAATTCCGTAAGAATGGTGAGTGCATTTAGACTCATCTTTATACCCTTCCTTTGAACCTGCTTCTGGCATATGGATGGTGTCTATGTGACCTCCAGACATCTGTCTCATATGAACCCATCCTCAACAGATTATAGACAATCATATTTGAAAATCCAATAGAAAGAGCTGGACTAGATACTAGGCTTGCAGAACAAAGGTAATAAAGCAATCTTATATTTTTTAAACATATTATACATGATATGAGATGGTGGCCAATACATATAATCCCAAAAGATTGCTTAGGAGAGCCAATAAAGATAATTTGGTTTTATGGACATCTTGTTTAGATGTAAATTACCCTAGTGGAAATTGTTTGATGCTCAGCAGTTCTGAAAAGCAGGTGCATGTCTAAATAGGGATAAAACTTTCAGCTTTTGATTTTCCAAAGTCTTGGCCCAAAATGAATGTACCATATTTATCTGATATCAGAGGGTAAACGTAGAAAGATCTACACAGTGTGGATGAAAGACTTCAATTCTTATTAATTAAATACTTATTTAAATATATTATTTAAATATAGTTCGAACACTAGGTTAATTGCTTCCTTTTCTTCTTTTATGTATTGTAGTACTGACCCTACAATACACATTGATGTTAAAATATCATTGGCTTCAGTGAACATTGTTATGAATGGAATAAGAAAGCATGGCTTTAGAAGCTGTTTTCAACCATTTGAAAGGTTTTCTTCTGTACCTTATGTTTTCTTCCTGGTGTTCTGAGACGAGCAGGGTGTTAGATGCTCATTTCTCTAAAGAATCAAATAAGATTTTGTGATATCTGCTTAGGAAAATCTTGGCCATAAATATTGCTTCATTTCATCCCCTCCCCTCCAGCCAACAGTTGTTGCAGCTAACAAAAAATTGCATGGGGTTGTGCCACCAGTATACTACTCTTTTGTTATTTTGAGAAAGGAGAAGGGGAAAATAGATATGGACAGTCTCCTCACCAAATAAAAGATAATCAGATGCAAACTCAGACTCAGCTTTGCCTTGGTTTCATGTTATATATTGCCACAGTGACTCATTCTTATCTCTCTTAAGGCCCAGTCCTGTATATTGTTGTACTCTACACTTCAATAGGAGCTGGCTGAAGGCATTCAACAGCTCACAGGTTCCTACAGGGCACCTCAGAATTTGTTGCTTTTTTCTCAGCTAGCCTGAGATTCTCACTGTCAATCACAGTGAACAAAATGTGAATTTTGAAGAGGAATACCAAAATCCATAGTCCAGAGAGGAAAATACATTGAGAACACTGATGCCTCCAAAGGGGATAGCTCTGTAGTATCTGCAACTAAGTTTTGTGGCTACTTGCCATAATCCTTGATGAATAAAACAGGTTAATGTAATTTATGGTCATCGTGGCACCATGGCTTAACATACCATTTTAAATGCTGTTTACATCCAACACAAATCACCTCTCTACAACTGTGCATTCAACTTCATAAAATAAGCCACAGGCACAGCATGAGGTTAAACATAGCTAAATATTAGTAAATTATACACATAATTAAGAACAGATCTGACTTCAGTTACACTTATTTTTTAAGACATAAGACACTGAAGATGAATATAAAAATGAGAACAGGAAAACTGAAAAAATTCAGGAGGGGATTTGGCATTTTAAAATGTTGTCCTTCAGCACCAGCTGTATGGGAGATTTTTAGTTAGGTTATATTGTTTAGTCTTTTCATGACATTGTCTAGTTCCATAGGCTCAAGCTTGTAAGATAGACTTACTTCAAAAAGATCAAATACAGCCTCAATTCAATTATTTTACTTGATCTCTGTGGCCTTCCAATCTCTACCTTGGCTATAGCTCTAACCACTTTGCCAATCGATGTTGAGAGCACTCATATGCCAGAGGAGGAAGGACAGCCTCATTGGCTTGTATTATAGCATTCAACAGCTGACTCCTCCTTAAATGGGTTTTTGATTAAAGAGCCTTGTGAATTAAAAAAAAAAAGGCGGGGGCTGTACTAACAACATTTGACACTGTGAGAGAAGCTAGATTTGAACCACAAGCATTTAAAAAGTGTCATTTTGTTGTCAATCATTTTTCACAAGATCCTCCTCTCTCAAACATGCTGCATTATTATCAGTGTTTTCTTGGTGTAGTAAGTGGTCTCCTAGTCATAAGCTTTGTAAGGACCTGTGGAGAGACAGAGAGAAACTTACCCTTTTCTACCTCTAGGATTACTGGGATTTTTGTTATTCCTCTCTGTACTATTAATATTGTCTGCTTTTTTTACCATTCTGCCCTTTCTCCTTTTCTGAGCCTATTTATTCTAAGGACAAGACTTGTATATTTCTATTTTGCTTTTTTTTTAACCGTTTAAAATTATGAAACTAAAATTGTGCTTTAAAACAGACAGACAAACCCAGTGCACTCCTCTACAGCTTAATACTACCTTACTAACACTAAGTAGTTTATGCGTCAAATTATCCTATTGATTTTAATAGGACAATATACTGACTAAGGTATTAATCAGAATGAATTAGAGTATTGAAATCTACTCTTTAGATGCCTTACTGCCCTGCTGCTGCTATTCAGCCAGATCATAATTATCTTATTCAAACTGAATAATAGCTTCTACCCTGAATAATTGCACTAAGGACAATGAGACCATGTGTAAAGTTAGGCACTACTCAACTCAGTGGGCATGTCTACACAAGATGTTTACTGTGGAGTAGTCTACGTGTGTGGCCCTATTAGGCTGCAGGAAACTAATTAACTCCACTGCAGGGTAGTACTTGTAAATACAAGTACTATCCTGCTACAGAGTTTTTTACTCTGCAGCACCACAAGTGTAGATGCTGACATGGGTGGCTGGCTGTCTGCCAGCTAGCCCTGCACTGGAATACCCTTGTGTCCCAACCAGCCCCTCTGCAGCATGGTAAGCTGGGATGGAGCAGCCCCAGGCTGGCTAGCTGGGGCTGCTCCAACCCAGCTCAGTGTGCTGCAGTCCCGGGTGCACATGTAAATGTGACACTTGGGAGCAATAAACTCCAGCAAAATATGTGCCAGAATTTATTGTTGCATGCTAATAGCATGGGTAGATGTGCCCACTGTGTAAGTAATGGTACCACAATCTGACTCTTATGAGTTGCCATGTTTTATCAGGTCCAAGGTCCGTATAGCATTCTTTTTTCTGTTGGTGGTCACTATTAGATAGTTCAGAAGAATGCACAAAACCCCCAAAGTCCTAAGTTAGGGAATAATTCATTCTTATGTTAAATTTCTTTCCAAATACAGGATTTAGTGGTTGAATTACACTAGAAGTATAGGGCATATGATCCACCCCTATCATTTAGAAAGATAATGTTGCTGCTGTGGTTGATAAGTTCCAGAATTTGGTTTTGCAGCAGTCTATTTTACAGAAAATACACAATGTAGTAGGTTTCTTGCTAAGGTGCATTGAACTCATACAGTACCAAGTCCTAACTAAAAGACGAAGATGCTGCTCTCCCCATAAACTTTGCTGACACAACAGAAAACTGTTGGGATTTTCTGTAAATATAAAACTCAGACAATTAACTCATGTACAACACGCGTCATCATATTCATCTGCCATTTTCATGGTGACTTGTCCTTTCTACATTTTATTATTCATTTATGATAGCTATTATATGCCTTTCAGAGTCTATCTAGCTCTCCTGAGGAATATTTATGGCTATTATAGGGCTCTTATGAGAAGACCCAACGATAGTTATTGCAGAAACCCTGTGAAATGCTACATTAATGCAGAGATATGCTGGCAGTAAAATACCTGAACTTGTTTCAAAGTATCCCTTGATGAAGATTAAAAAGCAGGCTCCTTCTTGTGACGTTCTATATTTCCTCTAACCCTCTCACTTCAGAGAGCCAAATAATTCTGACTGAGAGTTGAGAGTACTCGATTGCAGTTGGTGCCTGAAAGCAAGAGTCTAAGGAAAGGTTAGCAACAGAAAACCATTAGACATTTGGAAAAATATTTTTAAAGTATTTTTTTTTCATAGCCACAAAGGAAACAGAGCCTACAGAAGTGAGAGAACATGGGTAAAATTAGGAAATGTTAAAACTGCTGTAGCAAACATATATGTTTTGAAAAGACTAGACCTCAGCCACATACCAGTCCATATTTTAAGGGGAAAATGGTATGTGATGGGTACAAATCTCCATCTTCTGGCACAATATCCTTTTTTACAAACTCTTTCACACTCTGATGAGAGAATTTTGCACTCTCTTTCACTCTCAGATGCAGATTTGATACATTAATAAAACAAGATAAAACAAATTGTGTGGAATCATTCTTTGCCAGTCTATCCATCCCAATAAATCCCTCTATATTTTCTGACTATGCATTTTAATTTTGGCCTTTGTATACAGACGGCAATTAACCACTATGTAATTTAGGGCTGGCTAGAAGCATATGGATACAAAAATGTTTTGAGGGAATCACCAAATCAGCAAATAATTGTATTAAATCTATTGAACCTGAAGTATGTATGCATATAAGCCAAAGTTGAACACACAAAACTAAAATTCCATAGTACTCAACTATAACAAACTAGACTTCACCATACCTATAACTCATGCCACTTAGAATGCAATACAGATTTCTTCATGTGTCAGATTTGTTGTTATGTACATGTATGAAATCCAACATGCATAAACACATTCTATAATGCCCATATGACACATGCATACAGACACACATATGCATGTGTGTATAGGTTTGGTCTTCAGCTGGTTTATATTGCACTAAGTGCCTAATGCATTTTGAGTAATGGTTTGGGCATGGCCATGCAGTTTATATTGTTAAAGCTGTGTTTTTCTAGCCTACTTTGAGATTTATGTTTGTCTACAGTGCTGGCCATTTAAGAAAATATAAAAATCCATCATGTCTTATTACACATGGATTCATTTAAAAATTATAGTGCATGGAATGTACAATGATGTCAATGTGAGGTCTTGACAGGACATCCATTTCCCTTGCCTGAGCCTTCAATTGTGTACCTTTTTCAGTACTTCCTGTTCTTCTTCACAGTCCTGGTCCATCACAATACTTCCCTTTTTCAAATCTCAAAATACAAATCCTTATTTTCCTTTGCAGCCACATAAATAGAGCTGATATAAATCTTGCAAGCCTTCTAAGTTATTCTCTTTCTATGCTTTGGGGAAGGGATGGGGTTCCCCCCCCCCCAATGTTTTGTATAGTGTTGGTGTTTAATAACCATCATAAATGGTTGAGTAAGTAAATACATTGTCTTAAATGAAACTAAGCTAATTTACACCAGCTGCTGACCTGGCCCCAGTATTTATTGTGGGATTAAATGTAAATAAATCATATTGCACTGTTGGAGTGTGTAGTAATTGGGTGATTTTGCTTTCAGAATTCCTGTCTTTTGCTCTTCTGGTCTACTTTAATTAAAAAACAGCATGGAGCTTTTCAAACCTGTCCTTGATATTCATTGAGAAAGAGGGAGAGCAAATGCCAAAGCTTAACCTACAATTCATTACAAATACAGAGATACCTTATAGGAGGCAGAGGAAAATATATTCATTCACATTTAAATTAAGTGTTTCAAATAATGATTTAATTGAGAATTAATAAGCCAGTTATTGCAGGTTAATTAAATGCCACTTGATGATTAAAAACATATTATTTATTCAGATTAACAACTATTAGGAGGTACTGTAGCCCCATACCCTGCTGTGTCTTATTGCTTTAAAGAAATCTGTTAAGATAATTCTCATTTTCAAAATCCTCTTTTTTTTTACTTATTGCTGTTTATAATGACACCTTGGAAATTTGAAGCAAAAATAATTTTGCATAGCAGTTTCCTTTATTGTACATGAATTGGTTTATTTCTGTAAGATTTTTCCCAAATGTGATGCTACAATATTTAAACATAAAAGGAAAACCCAGAACACTGGTATTGAATCAAATTTGTTTTTAAATATAGATGAGATAAATCAAATACCAGGCCTATCTATTTCTAAAGAACCTAGTCATTTAGTTACAAAGTACCAAATGCAGCCCTGGAATAAGTGGACACGTTATTTTTACAATCATAGAAAATTGGACTTGGAAAAATATTTTTAAAGTATTTTAAAATGACCTCAGGAGGTAATTTAGTTAAAATCTATACTCAAAGCAGGGCCAGCCCCAACTAAATCATCCCATCCAGGACTTAAAAACCTCCAGGGATGGAGATTCCACAACCTCTCCAGGTAGTCTGTTCCAGTGCCTTACTACCCTCCTAGGGAGAAAGTTTTTCCTGATATCTAACCTAAACTTCCCTTGTTGCTGCTTAAGACTCCTTGTTCTATCCTCTGCCACCATTGAGAACAGACTAACTACATACTCTTTGTAACCCCCCTTCCAGTAGTTGAAGACAGATATTAAATCCCCTCTAACTCTTCTCTTCTCTAGAATAACTAAGCCCAGTTCCCTCAGCCTCCCCTCTAAGGTCATGTTCTACAGTCCCCTCACCATTTTTATTGCCCTTCCAGGGACTCTCTCCATTTTGTCTACATCCTTTCTGTAGTATTGAGTCCCAAACTGGACAGTACTCCAGATGTGGCCTCACCAGTGCCGAATAAAGGGGAAGAATCACTTTCCTAAATCTGCCAACAACACACCTATCAGTGCAGCCCAGTATGCCATTAGCCTTCTTGGCAACAAGGGCACACTGCTGATTCATGTTCAGCCCATCGTTCACTGTAAACCCCCGCCCCCCCTCCGGGTTCCTTTTCTGCAGAGCTTGGTGAAGTTTAGTCATTTACATCACAAATTTGTGATGTTCATGGATGGCTTATAGTTGTTAATTATATACCACATTTTTCTCTTTTCTTCTTTTTTTATCTACATATACTTTTATAAGAGGAAGACAATATTTTAAATGGGGTGCTAGTGCTTCCATTATGCCACTTTGAAGGGTACTAGTAGTTCCTGGGAGGAAAAGACTACCATGTTAATACAAACTTTCCCCCTGCTTCACTGTTCAATGAAGAAACATTTTTCTTCCATCAAACCAGATTAACTGAACTCTGTGCAGCAGTTATATAGATAGTGGAGAAGGCAAAGTTCATCTTTGCAACTTGAACAGGAGGCCACAGTACAAATATCCTTTAGCTGCTATTCCAGCTGCAGTTCCTATGAACCATTTTTGCTACACAATGGAGGCACCAAAGCCTATGAATGCCAATTCCCTGGTCCTGACATTCAGGGGTTGATTCCTTAAGTGTTAATGAATGACCTCCTTACCACCAATTTTTTTTTGTACTATAGGGCTCTTTTCCCCTCTCCACAGCATCTGTTGGTGTTGTAGCTCACCTGCAGGCATAGCTGTAGGTGTTTTATTGTTGTTTAGCTTGTGATGTATTCCAACATTCACATATATTTTTACCTTCTTTATCAAAGTACTTCCTGGAGCACAACTCAGTTGTAGGAATTTGTTCAGTGTGTAGAAATTGGAACACTAACTATGTACTTCTGACAGGGAAATAATCTTATTAATCTTATAAGTTTTTTAGCCTATGTCAAATATTGAGCTGTAGCACTCTGTGAGTTACTCTAAAACTCATTGTAGCCAGGTGCTTGTTAAAACTGCCTGTTTGCCACACAGTGCTACAGAATTTGCTTTAACCAGTACTGGTTTGAAACATACTTGCATACTTTTATTCAAATGACACCATAGGAAAAAGAGATCCCAGTGAGAGCTGACTTTTATTGGATTTGCGAATCATAGGGTTTGTTATATAGAGCATTACAAAGAAAAATGGGTAGGTGTCTAAAAGGGTCTGCTAAAAATAATGCTATAATATTATAGTGAATTATACAGAAAGGGTCTAAATGCACTGCAACCTTGATTCTCTTCTGCTGTCTGCTACATGCAGTCACAACTGTGAAAAAATACAAACAAATTAAGAAAGGAAGTGCAATTTTAGCAATATGATTTAGGAATATGTTGTTGCCAATTTACACCATTGCAAATGACTTCTCACAGGGTGCTCATACATGAGACACCGACTGTGAAGTAACTGTTCAATCATTTAGTACTTGCATAACCAAGTACTAAAGGACTGCACAGTAACCAGTGCTACTGAGCAGTAGAGTCCCCACACTGTTGCTTGGTTATACTTACTAAGCAGTAGCTCATTACTACTGAGCAGTAGCTCATTAATACTGTGCGGTAGCGTCATGTCATGGTTCATGCCTGGTGACACTACTGCTCAGTACTGAGCTACTGTGCAGCAGTAACGAGCCACTGTGCAATAAGTGTCTCATCTTGATCCACTCACAAGGCATGTCTAAACGTGCATTTACACAAGCTTAAATTTACTGTGCAGTAAGTTACTGCGCAGTAAGTGGTAATAGGTCGGCATCTACACACGCAGGCATTAAAGCTCATTAACACTGTGTGTGGACTGATGTGGAACTCAAGTTAGTCCCAAGTCAGTCCACAATCACAGTGTTACTGTACAGTAAGGTGTCTACATGTCAATTACTGTGCACTAACTAATTGGGCATAAATTTGATACCTGCATGATGTAGCCATCAAATTTACACTCCTGTCAGCATAAGTCACCATGTTTACTGCACAGTATGGGTGTGTACATGTAGACGTGCCCATACTGCACAGTAATTTTGGTTACTGCACAGTAAATACACACATGCAGATGTGCCCACAGTACATGGCAGTGGAGAATTAAATCATGGGCTCATGCCTAGCTTTCCCCTCTAGGGCTGGCCATCTCCAGTCAATACATTTTTTAAGGAGTTGAAACTCATTTACTACCGGTGCTAACATATTTATAAACAGTACTTAACCAAATTAGTTAGCTAACATAACCCAAGGTAACAAGTGTTTTCCTTTTCTAAACTAGCCTGTAGGGACTCTTAAGTTGGTGCAGTTTACAAAGTGAAAGGGCTTGAAAAAGAAATGAATTACAGTATGGTAGGACTTTATTAGAGTCATCTGCAAAATTGGTCCTCAGAATTCAACAGTAGAAATGTAATAGTTTTATTATACTAGCATTCAGTTATGCTGTGATACATAACATACATAGCATTAATACAATCTACTGCAGGAAAGGAAGATGGCTTATCCCAAGTGTAATGAATATGTACATTAGTCAAGAGTAAAAGAAATAACAAGTCTGTGAGCTACAGTACTGAGCAGTATAGAAGCTGGGATAACGTTTTCAAGTGTGAAGAGGAAGTGTGGTTGCCACACACACTTTTCATATGTGCGCTGAGTTCATTCTTCTTATCCTCCTTTGTCAGGCACAAGCAGTAAACCATTCCAATAATTTTGTTAGCCTGGCTGAAATACTCTTTGCACTCAAAAGAGAAGATAGGGATACCATTGTATCCTACAGCAGTTAGGGGTGCTACACGTCAGTGACAATAAGGAATTTAACATAATTTGGAGTTTATGATTGAAAATATTTTAAAGTAACAGTATTTCATCCTTTGATGTACTTTGAGTATCCTTTGAGATACTTAAGTATCAGATCGGGGGGGGGGGGGGGGGAAGGGAGCACATCTACAGGCATTATTAACTCACAATAAGCTTACTGCACACAAAAATACTGTGCAGTAAGCTTTCCCTGGGAGCACAATTACATGTGCCTGCCGGGAGCAAATTTGATCCCGAGAGTAGCAATTCAGAGTAGGGCTATTCCTACCCTGCTCTGCCCCTGACCCCCACCCTCCACGGTAGCCATAGGTTTCCAGCTCTAGTCTACCCTAGATGCCAGCCCCAGGGGGCACTGGAGAAAGGCCTGGGCTCTGGAGGATGAGGGGCTGTCCCACCTCCAGGGCAGCTGTTTCCCAGACCTGTGCCTTGGGGCTGGGAAAGTGTCCCCTCCCCTGCAGCTGTTTCCCTGCCCCCTGCCCCAATCAGCTGATTGGGGCCTAGGGCTGGGAAACAGCTGTGGGGCAGGGAACACTTTCCCAGTTCCCTGCCCAGCTCAACTAATCGGGACACAGGACTGAGAAGCAGTCCCTGTGCAGGAGACACTTCACAGTCATGTGGTAATGCCTGACTGCATAATACATTAATCTACTGCACAGTAAAGCATCTTGGGTAGACACACCCTGAGTGTCTGGAAGTAAACTGGTGCAAACTTGTGTAGGTCCTGTAACATGTATCAGCTGAAGATTTTACTCAGTTTCTGTTTCAAATTTGGAAGACTTACTGCAAACTGAAGTTCCATTAAGATTTTCAGCAGGTTGGTATACCTCAAAATATCCTCTACAAACCTCAGCTTATCCTAGAAACACCACAGCATAAACTAAAATTACAGAAAAAAAATACAAAGATCACTGGTAAAATACATCATGTCAATGCTATTAAGATGTTAGTTTATTCATGGGGAACTGCATTTTTCAAAAGAGAATACAATATAGTATTTTTTATTTGAATGTCACCAGTAGTAAATCCACTCCATTAATGATTGAAGGTAATGCCATCTGAAAGTTATTAAACAGTCTGAGAAAAAATAGATTTTCATCTTACAAGGGAGCAACATAAAATTGAAAGAATAATTATTTCCTTGATAATCAATATTTTTTCATATTAATAAAAAGTCTTGAATTTTATAAATATTAGGCACATCTACATGTGCCCCTATGTCATCATTGTTACTGTGTCATCATTTAGTACTTCTTTTTGGAAGCTCATACTGTGCTGTGCTGGTGGTACACAGTTATTTTTAGCCGCTACGTCACCATAGCAATGCACTATACTCAGGGAACATGTTGCTATGGTGATGTAGCTATGGCATAACAGTTTGTGCCCACTGATGCCACATTGCCATAGCAGTGCAATGTTGCTACAGTGACATAGCGTTTCATGTAGATACACCCATTATGTAGCAATTTAACATCAATGGGTTTGTCTACACATGCATTTACGCCTGCTTAAAGTTACTGTGCAGTGAGAATAGGCTGGCATCTACACATGAAGGCAACCTGGGACTAAATTTAGTACCGTCAGAGCAGCCTGCTGTGTGCCCCTGTGGCCACCAGGGGAGCTCTAGCCTCCAGCCACATGGCTGCCAGCCCTTGGGGCTAACTGTAGCCTTAAGTTGAAGCCAGGAGAGGTGTCCAGCCAGCAGCCCTGGGGCTGAAATTGGGCCAGCTCCCTAGTGGCTGGGTAGACCCAGCAGGTAGGCCCCCTGGGTTACTCTTCCTCTACACATGAATTACTGCATAGTAACTAAGCAAGTTACTGCATAATGCAGGTATCAAATTTACGCTGAAGTCAGTGTAAGTTGCCATATTTACTATGCAGTATGGGCATGCACGTGTAGGCTCACACCCGTACTGCACAGCAATTCCAGTTACTGCACAGTAAATGCACACATGTAGATGTGCCAAGTGATGTCTTAATTTTTTGTATTTCACATATCTTGGATATGGACAATTGCTTATCATTTTCACCTGTGTTTTTATTCAAATTTTATTCTTGATTTTTACACTAATATGATGCTGCAATATTTAGGTTTTAAAAACAACAGCAAAATATTTTAATTTAAAACCAAAAAGAAAAAAGACCCACATAGTTTTATTGATTTTTTTGAAAACAGAAGAAAACTATCCGTGGTTGAAAAAAAGGAGAAAATACCTTTCCAAAAAATTCCAAAATTTTGAAGTTGAAATTTTCTATCTTGTTGTTGTGCCCCAGCTCAAGTCTGGGATCATGCCCCGTATGCAAAAGTCAATAAAGATACCAGGGGTGAAAGTATAAAGAAGATTTATTGCTAGCAATACAAGGTGCAAGCGGAATAATTTCACGTAACAAGCACACAGATTCTTAATTCTAAGCATCTTTTATACAGGAGTATTGGACCTTCATAAGCATTCTTGTTTGCTAATTGGTTATAAGGGAGTGACACAAGGAGTTCTTTACTGAGCATGTCTCTATACCTGTGTTTTAGCTATGTATCTCATTTCCATACATGTATGTTTCATTAGCATACTTTCTCCCCACCTAGGGGTGTGAATCTTAATATTTAAATCAGCTCTTTGCCCTAGTCCTCTGATTCTGCTTTTGTTTTCAAGCCTCCTTTATCTAAGACTGTCTCCTCCTTATCATTGCAGATGGGCATTAGTTACATAACAGAGACTTTTGCTTGGGCTTTGTATAGTGGTTTCTAGGTCAAACCTGACATTGTCAGGTTCACAGTGAGATTTTTTCGTTCCCTTTTTGCCACTGTATTGTGCGAGTGTGTGTGTGTGTGTGTGTGTGTGTGTGTGTGTGTGTGTGTGTGTGTGCAGAACAAAGTATATAAATACATCATCCATTTATTACAATCCCTAAAAAAAAAGGATGGAAAAGAAAAATAAAATCTGGAAATTCAAAACAGGTTTTCAGAAAAAACACCAAAGCTTTAATTCATACTAAATAAAATGAAAATATTTATTATATTTTGTAATTGTGCAGCAAAATATCACATTTTCTTGCATAATGCACGTACAGACATGCACACACACACACACACACACACACACACACACACACACACACACACACACACACACCCCCTCTCTACCTTTTTCCCAAAAGATGCTGGAACGAAGTGAGCATTGCATGTGAGAAATATGGTAACAGCAGTTTCTTCCCATTGCTGGGCAAAGGTGAAAGTAATGTCTATGATCCTCACAATGCAGAAGAATGAACAGGCTTGGCTTCCTAGCTGCTGCTACTATTCAGGAGCTTACTATAAGGAAAGCTCTTTTTTCTGCATTCTGCCTTTCTTGGTCCAGGATTCAACGTATGCAAGAAAATACGGATACCCTTAAAAAGGAAATATTACTTCAACTTTTTAAACAATATTTTTCATTGGGAAAATTGAAAAATATCCCATCACATATATTTCTATTAGTATCAGTACTGGCATAGCAACCATAGAAGCGCTCACATTGCGGCTCTGTCAGATTCTAACGAATATGCGAATTCTGCTAAATACCTGTCATCAACAATCTCAGACAGGACATGAGAAGAAGTAGTACTGGCAAAGCTTTTATTTGATCAGCCATAAGGTTGGGGCATATTCTGTGCATACATCTTTAAACAGCTTTTAAATAAAATATATTGGGAACTTAGATTCTTCACTAGGTAAGAAAGCAGCAGCAGCAGGTTGGCATTAAATTCCAATTTTATTGATTTTCTACTAAAAGACTTATGATGACTTCTGTCCTCAAATAATCTCCAAGGCAGATTGATAAAGCAGTTGATAGACCTTTCATTTTGTGGGATCTGTAGGAAAGTTGCACTGTCAAAAAATATGAAAAAGGGACAGAAATTCACAAAGCTTCCTTCAGAATGGCATAGTAACACCACAAAAAATCTATTATAAATGATATACTCAAGCCAGAATACTAGGTATGTCACAATTATTGGCAAAAACCCAATTTTCTCGTGCAAATTGAATCTATGAGCAGGCTGACTTCATTAACCACAAATTTGTCTTTCCTTTATTGAGTTTTGCCATCTTCCTACCTAAACAATTTAACTTCTCCAATTCAAATGAATCCCAAGCCTGTACTCCCAGTTGCTATTTTGCCACTGTTCATTTATGCCTCAGATCCTTCCTTCCTTCCTCTTGCCTCCACTTCTCTGATTGCACAAGATCTTGCCTATTTCTTCCAAGAGAAAATTGATAACAATTATCATGACTTTTCCTTTCCCCTTCATAGTTTCATAGTTTCATAGTAGCTAGGGTCAGGAGGGACCTGAACAGATCATGTAGCCTG
>NW_005842338.1:1035940-1036931 GCF_000455745.1 Alligator sinensis | reverse complement strand
AGCTCCCTCAACATCCTTGGGTGGAGGGCATCTGGACCTGCAGATTTAAAAATATCTACGCCTTCCAGAAGATCCCTAACTACATCTGCACTGACTGAAGGCTTGATAGAGCTATCCCCAAGATTGTCCCTACCTCTGGTAGGTGGGATATCCTGGTCCCTGTTCAGGAAAACTATAACTCTGTAACTTCTATAACTCTCTGCTTTTTTCTTGTCTATCATAGAAACAGAAGTTCTAGCCCAGCTACTGGTGCCTACTGGTGCCATCAACTTCCTGCCGGTGGGATATCCTGGTCCCTGTTCAGGAAAACTATAACTCTGTAACTTCTATAACTCTCTGCTTTTTTCTTGTCTATCATAGAAACAGAAGTTCTAGCCCAGCTACTGGTGCCTACTGGTGCCATCAACTTCCTGCCTATCCCATGTCTTGATTGCTTCCAATCTCATTCACTTACATTCTTATCTCTTTCTCCAAGGAACATAATTCTAGAAGGGAACACTTGAGTCATTAAGAAACAGACAGGAATTACATTTGTTGCACAATCAGTCCTTGAAATTGCTCTAAAGCTATGCTGAAACAGAAAAGCATGGTGCCAGAGCCTTCTGATCATATGGTAAATTAACCCTCATTGTAGGAGGGTTCAAATTAAGCCACTCCTAAGTGGACCAACTTCATTAACTTCTGTCTGCTCAGCTGAAACAGCTTGAGCTGCTGTCTCTGGATGGGAGGGGGGATAAGGCAGGGAAGGGAGGTCCCTGCTGGGGTTTTCTCCACCCTGCTGGAATAAGTAGGGCTGGTGGATTGGAGCCCCTCACCTGGGAGGGAGAGGGGGGGACTCCAATCTCCCTCCCCCACCACACTCTAGCAGGGCTGAGAAAACCCCAGAAAGATCTCCCTTGCCTACCTTCTCCCCCCTCCCATCCAGAGACAGCAACAGAGCTGGGACAAGGAGTGCAGGGGGTGGGGGGGGGGGGGGGGCCGGGGGGGGGGG
>NW_005842338.1:1029773-1035909 GCF_000455745.1 Alligator sinensis | reverse complement strand
TGTTGGAATGGGAGGATTGGTTTACCTATGGCAATTTCTATGAATTGCCATGAGTTAAACTCAGGAGCTGCACTTTTGTCCTGACCTTTAGTATACTCTGTGGGCTTAGGCCAGTGGCTCTCAACCAGGGTGCCATGGCATCCTGGGGTGCCCTGAGATCCTTTCAAGAGTGCTTGGGGGTGCCATACAATGTTAGCTCTGTTAAGTTTACAAACACAATTCACAAGATAAACCCATAGATTTAAAATAGAATTCATAGTTGTGATCTTTCTAAGTTATTTGCAATAGAAAAACTTCTCTATTATTTTACTGTAGTCAAAAAAGAGTGTAAACTAGGAGCTGGCATTTTTCAAGGGGTGCCTCATGTCTCTCGGGGGGAGGGGGGGGGCTCAAGTCTAAAGAGGTTAAGGAACCATTGGTTTAAACAGGTATTAGTTTTGTCTCACTCTATATATGGGTTTAGCAGGACAAGCAATAAATAGCCATGAGTTCATGCTGTTTGTCCTACTGAAAAATGACCAATTGGACACAAAAATGGTGGATCTGGGACAGGAAAAATGTTGCTGTTTCAAACAACAGCTTTGTGGATGTAGGTTTTTCCACACAAAATAAACATCTTTGCAGGTCTGAAAAACCCAAAGTATCCCATAATTTGGGAAACTATATGTCCTGGAGAAACCAGGACAGTTCTGGCTTCCATAGTCCAGTCCTAGCTGGTCGGTCAAGAGTCCCAGCTTGGAGTCTGGTGGGAGTGGTGGGGACACAGAGCATGATGGTGCATCAGGCAGTTGGGCATGCAGGCACTGCTGCTACTGGGCAGGAGCAAGGTGGTGGACTGGAGCAGGTACCACCCCACTCCAGCTGGGATCTCACTATGGAAGCTGGGAGTGTCCTGGTTTGCCCCAGACATATGGTCACTCTACCCATAATCTCCTGTTATCTCTCCCTCCTTCTTCCAGAAGTGTCATGGCAGTGTCAGGGAATCCCCTCCTCACCCATCTCTGAGTGTCCCCTGAAGCCAGCTTAGGTGAGGTTGCTAGAGCAGGGGGGAGTCCCTGACCCTCCCTGGTTATTCCATTGCCCTGAGTCAAGGAGCTAGCACCCAGTTCTGCTTCTGAGAGAGGGGCTTTACTTCTTGTTGAGGAGAACAAGTGGAACCCAAAATGCCAAGTAGCAAAGAAGATAACTCCTCTTGAAGAAAGTCATTTATTGGTGCAAAGGGAACTCAGATAGAGATTATCTATCCTCAATCCAGCCTGCACAGCCTGGGCATCCCAAAGGTATTCAGCCTTCACTTTCCAGTCTGCCCTACTCCCAAGGCCCCAAAACTGCTCCACGGGTCTCCTTCTGACCCCCCAGCCAAAAGATGACACCCTTCTTGTCCACCCTGCTGTGCCTATTGTCATGAGTATCTCATTCAGCAACCCCACCTTTATTGACTATCAACAACGCATTTAATTCTGTTGATGATAGAGGCCCATCTTGTCTCTTCAAATAGGCAATACTAGCTTCACTGTCTCTAGCTTAACCCAGTGGTGCCACCCTTTTGGTCTGGAGGCCAGATGAGTGGAATGGGGCTGGATCAAGCTCCACACATCAGAATCAGGTTCTGGGGCTTGGCACTGACTCCCCTGCCAGGATTGGTTGTTGGGTGCCTGGCATTATCCCCTCCACCCTGCCCCTCCAGCATGCTTAAATTGTGTCCTGGGGACCTGGTGCCACCACCTTCCAACAGGATTAGTTCCTGGGGGCATGGTACTACCCCCTTCTACACCTCCACATTGGGATTGGGCCATGGTGTCTGGCACTGCCTTCTCCCAGACCTGCATGGCTGGGATTGGGCACCCAATCCAGCAAGCAGAGCCTGGGGCTCCCTATGGGTCTTGAAATTTGGTGGTAGAAAAGAGATGCCACTGCTCTCCCACCACCAGATTTCCAGACAGATATGGAGCCTCACATGGAGGCCAGATGACAGAGGCTGCTGGCTGGATCTGACTCATGGGCCAGGAGTTGAGCACCCTTGCTTCAACTCATTCCCCACTCTCCACCTTAGGGGGAACAGACACATAACAGTGTTGCACCATGAATACAGTTAACAGATAAACATTACCATAAAACCCGTATTTCATCACGGGCAGCTTTTGCCATTGCCACAGCCCCCATGGGAAGAATTAGATTGCCTGCAGGAATGTGGTAGGGAGTGGAGAGTACACCTTCTCCCTCTTTCTCTGTGAGTGGCTGCAGACTGTGCTTGATGTCCCTGGTTGCTGTCCTGGGACCATGATCAGTCTTGGGGCAACAGTCACTGACTCAGTTTCCCTGCAGTGGGGTCAGGGACAGGAAGTTTCTTTGCTGGAGCTGCCTCCAGTTGATGCCCGTGTAACATCAACAGCACACAGCCTGGCTGTTCCAGGGCAGAGGGAAACTACAGAGCCCACTGCCTGGGTGGCGAGTGTGGCTTTATAGCAACTTTGTTGCCTTCCAGCCAGGGAACTGTGCACATGTACCTAGCCATAAAGCCTAGTTTTTTGTACTGTTGTAACATTGTAACACTCCTTAAACAGAAAATAAACACAAAACCACCATTGATTCAACTTGTCTTTTAGGCCACCAACATCCCTCTCATTTCTCCCTCTCATTTCTAAACTTAATGAACACACAGCATTGTCTGGAGTCCTGTTCCTCCAGTTCCATTTCAAAAACATGCAACCTTCTACAATGAAACCACTCTTGACAAAGTCTCTAACGAGCTCCTTGTTGTCAAAGCTCAGAACTCTATCATGGCTGCTTCAGTATTTTCAAAATGAATCACTCATTTTTAAAGCAATTTTTCATTTTGACATATCCTTTAATTTTATTTGAAAAAAACCCCAGAAGTTTTAACTGCTTGAAATTTAAAAGAATAAAAAAGAAATACTTATATTCTGGAATAATTTTAAAATATATTTTTTTATTCTGTAAACATTCCCAAACCAACTTGTGTCCGGGTACATTTTTTCCCCCAATTTCTTTAAAATTCTGAGGGAATTAAAAAATCTAGTGTCCATTGGGGTGGATATCTTTAGTTTCTTATAACCATGAAAGATCTAAATCTTGCAGGGTTTTTTCTGAATAACATAGCTTTTCCAATTCACGCACACAACTAAAACTCCTAACAAGGTCCTCATGATTACTGGAACATCCTTTCGTCTGGCTTTTACAAATGGGGTCTTACCTCTCTCATATCCACTCAAAAATACTACTACATAAGTCATCCTTGTTTCATTCACAGAACTCTCTCCAATAATAAAGGGGCTCAATTTGAACTGCAAAAACTTGGATCTTTATTAGAAGAGTCATGGTGCTTGGTGCTGCTGCTTGCAGTTACATGGTACAGTGTGTTCAGAGCTATTGCAAAATTCTCCATGCACATTGAGCTTCCTGGTATCACTGTCAAATTATCCTGACTACAACCTGTGCTCCAACCTGCAGGAAACTGCAGGTTGTTACATCTTTCCTTGTAATAAACAAAGGTGGGTGGGGAAACCATTTGTTTAACTGTGCATGTGAGACTGGTTGGTTGGCTGGTTGGTTGGTTGGTTGGGGACAAAGGTTACCAGCATATAATATACTGCGGACACCTGACTTTCACCACTGAATCAAAAGGTATCCTCCTAAGTGCTGTAGTCATTCAGGGGTGTTGGTCACTAAACCAATCTCCCACTCCTTGTTTGGCATACTGCCGTAGGAGCAGAATTTGGTTCTCTCTTGTGGTCTTCCAATTGATGGATTGTCTTCCTGATGGCCACCCATATTCCTTGCTGTATCTGACTCTGACCTCTGGTTGATTGATGGTTGGGGCCCAATCAGTCATTGGGGCACTGGTTTCTTCTGTTCCTACATATTGATTCCCTGATATTTCTGCTCTTCAACTACCACCGACCCTCAATGGTAATCACTTCATAGGACATTAACCCAACAACAGCTTGGATGTTGGCCTTTTGCCATTGTTTTATAGGGTTGCTGGATGGTTGAACCCAGACTGTCTCCCCTATACAGAGAAGCCTCAAATTTCTAGCTACTCCATCTCTCTGTTTTGCCATTTTTGCTCTATTAGCCGCCTCCATGTGTTGTGCATTTTCCCTCCATCCAGTTGCAGCAGTCTGTTCTTCTTGGGAAGTAGTGTCCTGATCTTTTGCCCCATCAGCATCTGGCTATGAAGCCTCTGAAAGGTGGTATTGTGATGGTCCAAAGCCAGATAAAGATTGTAACTAGTCCTTTTTGATCTTTTTATTGCTGGTGGCTGTCTTGATACCTGATTCTGCCCCATTGCTCTGGGCTTCCCATTGCTCTGTGCATACCTTGGGGAAGGTTCCTTGAGTGAACTCCCATTTTGTGCTAATTCTTTTAAATTCCCCCGCTATATATTGTGGCCCATTGTCCAAATACAAGGGTATGCCATACCTGGCCAAGCGTGGCTTCAGCTTCCTGATTACTGTTCTTGTGTGGGTGTCATCTAAATAGTCCACCTCCAAAAAATTGAACAAATAGTCTACTGTGACCATATAGTTTCTATCTTTGGGCACAAACAGGTCTGTCCCAACCTTTTCCCTAGGTCATGTTGAGATCTCATGAGGCTGCAGCCTCTCCTGCTGTTGCTTGTCTTCATGCTCTTTGCACACCTCACACTGTTCCATGTATGTTCTCATCTGGGAATTCATGCTTGGCCAGTAGACACACTACCGAGCTTGCTGCAGGCATGCCTCTATTCCCAGGTGAGAAGCATGTATTCTTTTCATGAAATCCTGTCTCAAATTGGCAGGGATTACAGATCTGTCACCTTTAAACAAGATCCCATCTTGTATACATAGTTCATCCCTTACCTGACAGTAGGGATTTTTTTTCCCAGGGCGCTTGCTCCTTGCAGTCTAGCAGATATCACACTCTGTAACAGTCCATCGAATTCTGTGCTCTCCCATATTGTCTGGAGTCTCTCTTTGGAGATATGGATATATTGTAGCAAATTGATAGGCTCACTCTCCTGCTCCATGGACTTCCTTGGACTTCCTGCTTCATGGACTTCCCTGGATGCTCACATCATAGTCCTGAAGTGTCAATAATATGCACTGGAGTCACGTTGGTGCACTCAGAAGTGGCTTCTTAATGCGTTCTAGTGGCTTATGATCAGCCTGAACATCCACCTGCTGCCCCAAAAATGAAGGGGTGGAATAACTCCATTCCAAAAAACCAAGCCAGGAGTTCCTTTCTTCCTTGAGCATACCCTGTTTCTATACTGGTCAGGGAGTGGCTTGCAAGTGCTGTGGGTTGCTAGTTCTGCATTAATGCTGCTCCTAGGCCTCCTTCTGACACATTGCATTGTAGCTATAGTTGATTGCTAAGTAGTAATACTTCAAGGCTGGTGTCTCACTTATGAGTTTATCTTTGCAAATGTATCCTTTTGCAAAGGGTATTGTAAAAGTTGCCAGATGCCTTGAGGATTAATTTAGCTTGATATGCCAGGACTTACTTTTTACATCACAGACCATGAAGATTTTTGCCCATGATAGTTCAAGCAGTACTCTCAATCCTTGAGAGTGGGCAATTGATAACAGCTTCGTGTCAAAGCCCTGCTCAGAGGTTTTTGATCTATACAGATCTTCAGTTTGGTAGATAGTTTTCTACCAAGCTCCTGATCCCGTCGGTGTTAATTTGCACTGGTTTAATAATACCCCTTCTTGTTAGGCTCATTAGTTCCTCTTTCAGTGGCTCTATCAGGGCTAGTGGTACTCTGTGTTTTTCTCAGCCTTGTGAGCCTCTTCCTAACTTGAGCTTTCCCTCTAGGTGCATATCTCCTTCAAATAAGTCTTCGTTCTCCCATAAAAGATCTACCAAGGAGCTCCCTGTGCTTCTTCCCTCCTGTCTCATGTTGACATTATAGTGTTACACTGAAATCAGGTCCATGACTTGTGTTGCTTGGCTACTTTGCAATGCACAGCATTCACTAGTTGTGTAGTTGTTCTATTGTATATCACCAGTACAAGCTGGAATCTGACTGGTTGCTGCTCCACATAGTTGCAAATACAGCAGATCTGTTAAGCAGCTTTCTTCTGTTGCTTTCATGTATGTTCAGACCTCATTTTCCTTATAAAAAATGTCA
>NW_005842338.1:1008904-1029742 GCF_000455745.1 Alligator sinensis | reverse complement strand
TTCCCTACTGCATGTATTGCGGCTTTATTTCTCTTGTGGCTGTTGTGGCACTGGGATAAAAAATGGTTCTGTTTCCCACAGCCCAGGCATTTTTGCCCATAAGCTTCTAACTTGCATACTGCTTTCAGAAGTGCCAATACTGGATCCTGGTGACTGCATTCTCAGTTAGCCTACCTTTGTTCTGCCTCCTGGGCCCCTTTGACTTGATCCAGTCCGTGTACTTGTTCCACACCAACGATTGTTCTGGTTCTTTCTATAGCTAATTCAGCTGCTCGTGAAATTTGGATGCACTTGTCCAGAGCGAGATCAGCCTGTCTCTACAATCTCTTCCTTGCCTTACGATCAGATGTTCCATAAATTATTGTGTGTCTAATAATATAATCTGTTATGTTCCCAAAATTACATGCAGATGCCAATGTTTTCAGCTCTGTAACATTTATTCATCCCTTTTTTTCTGGATTCTGATTCCAGGTTAAAAACAATCTAAACCAAAACAGTACTTTTCCACAGTTTCATTTTCTCTGGGGTCTGGGGCCGTAGTACTTGCATAGTACTTACAAAAAAGCCTTTGTGCCAATGGTAATGGAAAAGGTTCACCTTTATTTTCTCATCCTTGTCTACCATGGTCAGGTGTGTGTATAGGTCTTCTCTGCCCCTATGTACCTCCATGCTGTCTCTTCTCTTTGCTGTGTGGGTGAAGCTTTAAATCACCACTGTGGTTCTCATACACTGCTACCATGTTTCATGTACAGAGCTCTGTGAAATAATAAAAGGATTCTATTTCTATTGCAAACACTTGGATGTTTATTAGAAGAGCCATGTGCCTGGTCTGCTGCTTGCAGCCAAGTGGTACAGTGTGTGTTCAGAGCTACTGCAAAATTCTTCAAGCACATTAAGCTTTCTTGTGCTACCCTTCAGAGCTACTGCAAAATTCTTCAAGCACATTTTGCTTTCTTGTGCTCCCCCCCAAGCCATATGTCTTAAAAGTTGTGTCTAACCTGCAGATTCTTATAGTTCTCTTGGCCACGTCACCTCTCTGGTTATATTCTTACACTGACTCCCTCTTCTCTATCAAACCAAGCAGATTATACTTATCTCTCTTGAAGGCCCCTAATTATCTTCACCCTACTTATCTTCTCTGATTTCTTAACCCCACCTTAGCCAACAATGCCACCCACCATCATCCACTTGCTTTAATTTTTAAGTAAGTACCTTCATGCTTTCTCCTATGCTACCTCTCCTGTTTGAGAAGCTTCATAGATTCATAGATTCACAGACTGTAAGGCTGGAAGGGATCTGAGAAGCTCATTGGGTCCAGCCCCCTGCACCAAGCAGGAAAGACAACTGGGGTCAGGTGACCCCAGCAAGATGACTGTCCAGTCTCCTCTTGAAGATTTCTAGGGTAAGCAATTGTACCGCCTCTGGAGGGAGCTTATTCCACAGTCTGGACACCCTAGATGTGAAGCAGTTTTTCCTAATGTTGAGCCTGAAATAGTCTTCCAGGAGTTTGTGACCATTACTCCTGGTTTTCCCCAAAGGTGCCCTGGTGAACAGTTTTTCACCAAGCCCTTCACGTACACCTCTGATGTAGCAGCAAGTTGCTTCCATGTCCCCTCTCAGCCTTCTTTTTTTTCCAGGCTGAAGAGTCCCCGATCCCTCAGCCTTTTCTTGTATGGCTTGCTGCACAAGTCTCTGATCATACGGGTGGCTCTTCTTGGACTCTCTCAAGCTTTACCACATCCTTGTCAAAGTGCAGCACCCAGAACTGGATGCAGTATTCCAGTTGCATTCTCACCAATGCTGAGCAGAGTGGGAGAATCACTTCTTTGTTTTGCTGGAGATGCATCGACTGATGCATGCCAGGGTATTGTTAGCCCTGCTGGCTCATGTTCAGATTGTGGTCTATTATTACCCTCAGGTCCCTTTCATTCATAGTGCTGGTCAAGTTGGTGTTGCCAAGCCTGTAGATGTGCAGGGGATTGTTTATCCCCAGGTGGAGCACTTTACACTTCTCAATGTTGATCTTAATTTGGTTCCAGTCTGCCCAACTTGCAAGCCTGTTTAGGTCTGCCTGTATCTGCAGCCTAGCTTCAAGCATGACCACGCTTCCCCATAACTTGATGTTGTCCATGAACTTGGACAATGAGCTCTTCACCTTCACATCTGAGTCATTGATGAAGATGTTGAATAGCGCTGGACCAAGCACTGACCCCTGTGGGATACCACTGGCCATTTCCCACCAAGATGACACAGATCCATTCATTAGAACTCTCTGGGTCCTACCCTGCAGCCAGCTACCTACCTACCTCACCGTCTCGCAGTTAAGCCCATAGTCTTCCCATTTTCTCATGAGAAGATTGTGGGATATGATAGCTTTGTGGAAGCTGAGGTATATAATGTCAACCTCCTCTCTCTTATCCAGGTGGCAAGTCAACTGGTCATTAAAAAGAGATGAGGTTCATAGTATCAAAGTATCATAGTGCTACCAAGCTTCTACCAAGCACCCTCTCAGCCTTCTTTTTTTTCAGGCTGAAGAGTCCCAGTTGTCTTTCCTGCTTGGTGCAGGGGGCTGGACTCAACGATCTTCTGAGATCTGTTCCAGCCTTACAGTCTATGAATCCATGAATCTATGAACCTTCTCAAATGGCAGAGGTAGGATGGAAGAAAGCATGAAGGTACTTACTTAAAAATTAAAGAAAGGTTGATAAGGCAAGACCTGCCCACAATGAAGCCATGCTGGCTGTCATTCAGAATCCTACCTTCTGCAAGCCTATTGGACATAAACTCCTTAATAATTTTTTCCAGGATTTTCCCTGGGATAGAAGTTAGGTTAATTGGCCTATAGTTGTCTGAGTCCTCCCTCCTCCCCTTCTTGAAGACGGGCACAACATTGGCCCTCTTCCAGTCCTTGGGGACCTCTCCAGAGTGCCATGAGTCTTGGAACAGCTTTACCAGGGGTTCCATGATGACTTCAGCCACCTTCTTCAGCACTCTTGGATGAAGTTCATCCAGTCCTGTTGACTTTTATATGTCCAGTTTCTTTAATTGATCACACACCAGTTCTAAGGCAATAGTAGGAAGATTGTCATTTGAACCTTGCTCATTCTGTACCCTAGCTGGTGCGATTTTCCCCTTGGCCTGGCGAAAATCAGAAGCAAAGTAGTCATTCAGGAGTTCAGCTTTCTTCTGAGTGCCAGTGACTAGCTGTCCTGAGTTGTTGAGCAATGACCCCACACTCCCATTCATTTTCAACCCATTCCCTATGTACCTAAAGAAGGACTTCTTGTTGTCCTTGATTCCCATTGCTAATTTTAGTTCCATCGCTGCCTCAGCTTTTCTAATCTGATCTCTACAAGTGCAGGCCATTGCTATACAGTCCTCCTTGTGGGCTATCCCTATCTTCCATTGACTGTATGCCTCTTTCTTCTTTCTTAAAAGGACCATGGTTTCCCTATTTAGCCAAGAGGGCTTCCCAGCCATTTTGCTACATTTCCTCCACATGGAAATGGACTTCTTTTGTGCTTCAAGGATTGTTTCCTTTAGGAATGACCACTCTTCATGCATTCCATGCAACCGCAACTGCCTCCTTGCCTCTGCCTCCCTCCTTGAAGTGATGACAGCAGTGGAGACTCCCTCCCCCTTGCCTGCCTCCACCGCTGCCTCCACCTCCCCACCTGGAGCAGTGGGGCTTGCAACCACCTCCCTGCCTGAGGTGGCAGCAGAAGTGGAAACAGAGGCTCCCTCCCCCACCACCCACTTCTGCCTCCTCTCCTGGGGAAGCAGGGCTCCTGCCTCCCTGCCTGAGGTGGTGGTGGCCCTCTCCCTGACTGAGGAGGTGAAGCCCGTGTATCCAATCACTACCAGCCCTCTTAGCAGTACATGCACAGTTTCTTAAAAGCATTACAGATGGACAGGCACACAGATAGACAGACTAAGCCCTTTATTATATTGGAATATACAACTCTGCCACACAACTCCCCCCCCACCCCCCAAAAAAAAATCAGCTTCCACTTTAAAAGACACGCCTTTCTATTTTTACCTTCTATTCTTATCTATTTATTATAGCATATTTCAGCTTTGTCGTAATGCAAGTTTTTAGTTTTCTTTGCTGCTCAGAAAACTATTAGAAAACTGGTTTCTTTTATTTTGGTCCCATGCAGGCCTAACATATTTTACCTTGTTATGGGGATGCCGAGTTGCCACATCTGTTAAAATTTAGCTTCCAAGATACCTGCTATAGAAACAGAATAAAGATTTATTTTATCACCAGCAGGTATAAGTCAAAATACTCTAATAAATTTATTTAGCAGTTATAGCTATTGCTTATGTTAAAGTAAATATAACTATTTAAGATAATGTTTCTCTGGGAAATTATATTCTACAGGAATCTCACAAACAGAAGAGTTCATTTCTTCTCTCCTTCTCATCATGTCCTGCCTTGAGGAAAAGATTTTCTAGGAAAAGAGACCATTGTTTCTTGCAATTATGTATAATCACTGAATATTGGCTAGTATTCTAGCTTGATCTTTTCAATGTTTATCTCCACTAACAGATGGAAGCTGATTTTTGCACCACTTAAGGTCATAAATTGAGACTGTTAGAAACTGCTTTGCAAGTGCTATTGGACTTTCAGTGGATAAGTTAAATCTTTGTTAATTCCATAGAATAATTAGGATTCCCTGTAAGTGTAAACCTTGGACAGGTACATGATGCTTGCAAGTACAAAAGCTGTTTCTGAGTCATTCTCATATCAATGCAGTATATTCAGACCATTGTAAATTAAAAATATGCCAGGTAAGAGAGCAATCAAAAGTCTGAGCAGCTTCCAGCACCTAACCTTTGACCTGAAATAATAATCAAGTTTTCTCTCACTAAATAACTGACATTTTCTCAGTGAAGAAGTGTAAAGTGTGACCCACTTCTGCTACTTTCTTTACTCGACAAACAAGATTGTACATGTAAAAATGAAAACCTTTTGATTTATGTTGTAGACCTATTGCTTATGTTGCCAGGGAACTTCTCCCTTTGGTAAGCACATGTTCTGAACATCTGTTTTATGTTTCTATTTGATTACCACATACAATTGCTCTGACATTTAAATTTTTCCTCCTGTTTTAAATGCCCTGAAATCATTTATGGAAAAATATAACAAAACAATGAAATTATACTACAAATGAATTTTGCCCAATATGCATAAATTAATAATCTTCTCAATCTTTTCATCAGTTATTCTAAGAGACCTGGGTTCAGTTTTAGCCACTGACTTTGTACCTTGGAGATCTAACTTCTCTCTCTCTCTCTCTCTCTCTGTCTTTCATCTGTAAATGGGGGATATTTCCTTAATCAATCAAAAATTTTTGTGGCATTCAGAGCACCTCTTACATCCAGTTATGCATCGTGCTCAAAACCTCCAGCTCATGAAAAGAAATAACAATGTTAGCTTACTATTTTTCAGCTTTTTGTTGCTAGTTCCAGAAAAGGTAATCCCTACATGTATAAACCAGATGTGTGAAATTAGTTGTATATACATCTATTTAAAAAAATACATCGAAGCATAGGAACAGCCTGCCATCGTAGGTGGTTCAAGCACATACATTGAACACCTTCAAAAGTAAATTGGATGCTTATCTTAGTGGGATCCTATGACCCCAGCTGACTTCCTGCCTTTCGGGCAGGGGGCTGGACTTGATGATCTTCCGAGGCCCCTTCCAGCCCTAATGTCTATGAAATCTATAAAATACTTCACTCCACAAACAAAAGGACATGAAGTGGTTTCATTTCTTTTAGAACATAGTTAGAGACTCAGATGTCATAGCCATAAATGACACAGAATATTGTAATGGTGAAACCAAATTAGAGACTCATTAATGGACATTAATTCTATTATTGAATTAATATCAAGACTAGAAGTCAAAGGATTTCCATATTGTTTCTTTATCAGCAACAGATTTCCTATGTTATCCTGGGCCTGCTTAAAGCAAAATGTTCAGGCTTGGATTTTGTAATATTAGCTATCTAAATAATTGGCTCATTTTCCAGAGATATTGAACACCTGTAACATTCAAAGAGGCCAAAGGTAGTGGAGGGCCCAAAGCATGGTTCAGCAGAGGCTGAGGGTTACACTCTAAGTTAGCTGATGGATGGACAGAAAGAAAGTCCCTTAGTTTGAACCATTTACTCTCTGTAAATGCTCAGCAGTACGCTTCCCTGTTTTCTCCATTTTATTTCTTTTTTTTCCTTGCTTGTTTTCTCTGTGGAGTTTGACAATTTTTATTACACATTACTATTTATATTACTTTTTATGCTTTTATAAATTTCATAAGACGACAGCTATACTTTCTGTATTATAGGAGTTTTGCAAAGTAAAAATCATTTTATGAAAATGTTTTGAGATCCTTGGACAAATACTAAGTGTTAAACAAATGCAAAGCATCTTGATTAACATAGATAATGCATCTTCAAAGCCTGCATGCAGGTATCCCTCAACTGAAGTCAATGAGATTTAAGCATAGGTTTCTAGATAAGTATAACCAGAAGTGCTTTGCTGAACTGGGCCACAATGCCCACTGGGATTACTGAGAGATTTATATCAATCTTTCACCCTCTTTTCTATGTAGTCTTCTAACTAGATTTTTACAGTGCCTTGATTAAGTGAGCAAGGACTGTTTTGTGATCACTGTTGAACTGTTCCTGCCTGAAATGGGTTTTTCCTTTGTTAATTCCATAGAATAATTTCTTTATATAATTGCAATCCTTGGCCAGGTGCTTCAGATGAAGATAGCAAATAAAATTCTTGAGTCATTAGTTGGCTAAACGCAGCATAACAATACAACTAAATGTAGAAATATGCTGTGTAAGTAACCAAGCATAAAATAATTTGGTCTACATCAAGCAAGCTACCCATCTGACAAAGTATTCTGGCTGCCACTGTTGCGCTGTGTTGATAGCTTATTCATACCGGTGAACAAGCTTTTCTGAGTCCACTTGGAAAAGCTCAAATGCTCATTGCTGTTCAGCCTGGGATGGAAAAAAATGGTCAATGCTTACTAAAACCCTGCTCTTCATGCTGCTGCAATTAAGGTTGTATGAAAAAAAAAAAAGGAGCCAGACACCCAAGAATCATAACATGAATTGGTCCGATATTCCCTGTACTCTGCCACTGCCAAAAAAAAAGTTTTCTGACATATTGAAAATACAAAAAGATTTTGCAAGTAGCAGAGGAAATGGAAGGAAAAAAAGCTGGGTGAAATAAAAAATATATCCAGACAGATTTCATGGGAAGGAAAAAACAAAAACTTGAAAGGGAAGTGATAAAGACAGGAGCTTTGTAAAGTCAAAAAAGAAAAGTCAAAAAGAAAATTCTTCTGCAAAGGAAAAGGAGATGATCCTAACAACACAAACCTGATTGCAAGCTCATGATATTTCAAAAGTAAAAATCTAATTATTTGCTTGGTGCACAAAACCTTCAATCTTTTAATTTATTTTAAAAAAGTATTAGTGAATGTTATGTTCTTGAAATGATTGAAAGTGATTGATATCTTCTATCATCCACAGTACCTATGCAGTGGTTTTTCAGGCTTATCAGCATTATCCTGCATGTATACTTCAAATAGAATTCACTGATGCCTCAACTCTCAATGAGATAATGTTCAGTCTTCATTCCTATTCAGTCCTTTGCCTGTGTGCTGATAATATCTATGGCAATTCCAAGCTGAGCCAGTTATACTGGTGGTTTTACAATGTAGAAATTCACTTTTTATCTGAAGCCCAGCAGGGGTGGATCCAGGGAGGTACACTACTGTACTTGCACCCCACTTTGATTCCTGGTCCACCCAAAGTTTAAAACCAACTTCCCAGCAGTGGCAGCAGCATTTTTGGTCAGGGAGTCAGTTGACTCCATGGCTTATTATAATCTACCTGATCCCTTCTAAACTCTTCCTTCTACAGGTGTTAATGACCCTCTTCTTTTTTTAATGGTCTTGATGTTCAAGCTATCCTTTGTTCTTCAATTCAGCTGTCTGTTTCCTGCTTCTGGTAATGAAGTTCTTGTTTCACAGCATTGCAGATTGTTTTAAGTGCATTTCAGTGAAATTATATTTGTTTTTGTTTCTATATTAAATTGCATAATACAGCCCTAAGCCCCTGGCATATTAGTAAAGCTTTTAGTTTATTTTTAACTGGATAAAACTATTTGTTGTTTTTCTGCACTCACCCCGCATTTGCACACCGCTTTTCAAAATTCTAGATCTGCCCATGCAGCCCAGTAATAACTTTTGAAAGTAACTGCTTGAAAGCATGACTGAATATAGAGCTTGTCATCTTCATTAATGACAAAAGGTGTTTGCCAGGTTACAAGGAATGCACAGTAAATGTGAGATTCTATTCTACTTAGTAGGTGTCTAAGCGGATTTAGGTGCCTAAGTATGATTCTATTCCACCCTTCTTGAGTCCCTGAAAAATTTAGATTGAAGGTGGGTGGGTCTTCCTTTTCCTTCTCCACACTGCTTAATTTGTGAATTAAAGGTCAGATCAAGGCATATTACAAAAATAGATGCATTAATAGATTTTAAAGGATTTGGGCAAGGTGGAATAAATTACACTTAGGGCATTTGTACATCTGTATAAGCCACAGCACCAGTTCTTTTAAAAGCGCCTGGCACTGCAGCGCATACATTTATATAAATGGTGAAATGTGCATCAGCCCTGAGAAAATGGTGGCAGCGCTCTTTTGAACTAACACACACTGAACTAAAATGTAATTTCTGCACACTGATATGCATTTTGCCATTCATACAAATGTATGTAATGCAGTGCCAGGCACATTGGAGCAGACACAGGTATGTGTATAAATGCCCTTAGGCAATAAGTCCATTTACATGCCTAACAGATGCAAAAGAATCTGGACATAGCTCTCAAAGGCATTTTACAGTTACTGGGCACATATACATGAGATTATTAATGTGCAATAGCCTAATTACACTGTGCAGTAGCATGTCACAGCACAAAAAGTGCTAATACCCTACTTCACAGTATTATTAGGCTACTGCTCAGAAGCATCACTAAAAAGCTGTTCACTGGTGCTACTGCACAGTAACTCTAGTTACTGGACATTTAGTTAGTACTTCACTAAGCAAGTGTAGATGCATCCTGGAGGCAAATTAGGTGAGGTCAAACCTGAGCAGGTAGATACAATGCTGATCTGCCCTACCTACTTTGTTATAAATGCTATAAGTAGAGCTGGTTTGGAATTTTGGGGTAAAGCTCCTTTTTGGCAGAAAATAACTAATTTATCAAAATATTTTGCTTAAATGCAGAAATTCCAATGGTTTTCTGACACTTCACTTCCTAAGGAACCTGGGCTCGCAGGATTTGTGGATCAAGGACAATCTTGCAAGCTGGATAATATTTTTAAACAAATAGTGAAATTTTCAAAAAAAAGGTGTTGGGGGAAGGGGGAGGTGGAGAACTGAAATTTCTTACAAATTCAGTGAGTTTAAAAATGTCAACACATTTCATTTTGATATTTTTAATTTTTTCATTTTCAAAATGCCCCAAATATTATATTTCCAAATTGTCAAACTGAAACTTTATAACTGTCCATTTCAAAATGGATTTTTAAAATTGAACTAATTAAAAAGTAATACAATCAAACAAAAGGATTAAGTAACTTCAAAACAAAAGAGGATGTTTCAAGTTGAATGAAATGTTTTAGGTTGGATCAACATGAATTTATCTATTTATTGCGTGTTTTTCATGAGACTGGAGATTTTTTTTCCCAAAAAAGTGCATTCATTTCCCAGCTCTATTTATGTGCATGGTTAACTTGAAAAAAATATGTTCTTTACTATTTTGAACATCTGCTTAAGTCCATTTTAAAGCTGATGTGTGTTTAAGCACATGCTTAAACATTTTGATGAATTCAGAATCCACAGTCCAACTATGCCTTTAAAGATGGGAAATCTGTGAAGTGGAATGGCAACATACACATACCTCACTACTGTGTAGGAGGAAGCAACTTACTTTCCTGTAAATCTCCAGTCAATGAAGTGGGTAGGAGGAATGAGAAGTAATACCTAAGGGGGCCTGACCACACCAGGGGTTTTAATCCTCATTAAATTAAATAGGTTTATCACATTTAAACTTGTTTATTTTGGAGCGTCACATCAGTGTTTGCAGAAATAATTTTTTTTAATGAATTAAGCACCGCAGGAGAGCTGCCTCCCAGCCTGGGGCCCCCCACCCCATGCCCCATGCCCCATGTCCTATGCCCCATGCCCATGCCTCAGGGAGCTGGCAAACCACACACACACACACACACACACACACACAAAAAGCAGAAGCAATTTGAAAGCAAAAGCAATTTGAAGAAGTGAACAACAAAGATGTCACAGCCATCGCGTGGACAAAGAGGTTCATTACATGTCTTTTGATGTCTTTGTGTTTGCACACAATGAATCCATGAACGTGGGGCTTTAATTACCAGAGAGCCAAACTAAATTATTCCTGAGCAGTTTTACTTTAATGTACAAGAAAGACTATTAAAGCATCCAAAAATCCCACTCATGCAAACAGACACACAGTTGCAGCGCATGAAAGGGCAAAAAATGTGGCATGTGCAAAGGCCCTAAAATGGCGTGCAGAGGAGTAGTCCTTGGAGAGGCAACAGACTGTATACTGTCACTCCCTTCTATGTAAAAGGTAGAAGTAGCAGGGATATTTGTAGTAACATAAAGGTTATACAGGTTCACTGAGCCTGAAGCTTCACAGGAGCTCATGTGTCCTTGCTATTGGGGGAGTTTATGGATGTCGATTGAAGGAAAGTATCAATGAATGTCCTATCCCTCTCATCTTCCCTTCCTCACACACACCCCTTAGCTGCACTAAGTCAAAACTCTGCTAAGTGTATTGACAATCTTGTATTTGAAAAATAAACAACTGTGCCCCTCCACAGTGAAAATCCAACGTCCATCTTTTCAGTATCTCATTTTTTATCTTTGTGGATTGTCCAGCATTGGCACATGGTATTGTCATATGAATTATGCAGGGATAATGTTTCAAGAACTCATGAAGGGCTTTAAAAAAACACTGTCTGGATACTGCACCTGTGCTTCTTTATTTATTAATATGTAGTTCTTTGTTTCTGCATTTATATTTAGAACACTGGAAAGGGCAGACTGGGAAAGTATAGTTTTCAAAGATGCTACTAATAAGTGCTTAAAGTAAAGAGCTGGTGAAACATACACACACATTAAAACACCTTCAACAAAGTGGAAAAAAAACCCCTAAAGTCCTATATTACTATTGGAAGCCTCCATACTCCAACCAGTTGAAGTGTTAAGAAGCTACAAGCACACCCTGAAAGAAGTAGTCAGACTGAAAAGGGAGTGATGGTATTTCTTCATCTGAAATACTTTAAGCCCAAAATGCTCTTGTGCATGTATAGCAAACGGATATAGTGAATCTGTACAAAGTGATTCCTATTCCCATACTTGAATGGTTTGCAACAACTTAGCAAACAGTTTATAGATGCTATTGATATTGGGGGTTAAAGTAGTCTTGCCTTGAAGCTTAGGAGCTTTGGCTAGCTTTTGATAAGAGCTAAGTCTAGTTCCCAGTGAGGGATTACTGAAATAAGGGGTAGGAAATGTTTAAAAAGGGGAAGCAGACTTATTTTTCTACATCTAGGGCTTCATCCTGTACAAAGCAGCTGCAGTGCTGCATACATAAATGTAAGGTAAACCATGATGGGCAGAGGAGCCTGATTTTGCACTAATGAGATTGCTGGGTTGCTGAGTTTCTTCTGCCCAGTAGCACTCTTTTGGGCACTGTAAAAATTATGAATTATAACAGCAGCAGCAATGACACATATAAAGGGAATTTTAACTATGCACTGCATTAGCATGCCTGGCTTATTATCCTATGTTGTCAAATTCATCACTATTTGCCCACCATCCATAGTATCCACTGGGCACACTTCTGAGTAAAGAAGCAACTACTCAAGGGGTTAGAAACTTCCTACCACTCAGTAAAGAAAATAATACCTATAATTTAGCTTTACACAGGCCCCTGCAAGCCTTCATGAAAATACAAGTCTTATATGCCATGCTTTGCAAAGTAAAGAAATGGAAGGAAAGTGGATGTACTAACTTGAAATATTTCAATCTGCTTAGCCCAAGTACAGTTCATCTTAATGTTTTTTAACCATTTTAGACTCAAGACACCCCTTGTTAGATTCAAAACATCTTTCAGAAAATGCCAGCTCTTAGCTTTTGGTCATTTCTTGACTATGGAAAAATAATAGAATAACTGTTCTGTTGCAAGACTAAAACCAGACAAAATGGTTTTGACACTATTGATTCCTATTTGAAATCTTTGGGTTTATCTTGTGAATCATGTCTAGGTGCTTGCACACCTGACAGTGCTAATATTGTGTGGCATCCCATAGGACCTTGAAAGGATCATGCTGCACCTTGGTTGAGAATTACTGGTTTAGAGCTTGAGCTGCACAATTCTATCACACTTTCCAGCAAGGAATTCTGGAACTGGAATTTGGATTTTTCTATTTAGTAGATATGCCTGCTAACCCCATTTGTGGAATTTGTGAACTGTAATGGTTCTGTTAGCAAGTTTCTTCATATTATAACTTAAAATGCTCTAACTCTTCCCACTATTAAGCACTAGAAGATAGAGCAGCAAAAGGTAAACAGACCTTATGAAGAGAGGCTAAGAGCCATGGGACTCTTCAGCCTCGAAAAGCGCAGGCTCAGGGGTGATCTGGTGACCACCTACAAGTTAATTAAAGGTGTTCACCAGGATCTGGGGGAACGTTTGATCATCAAAACGCCCCAAGGGATGACAAGGTCGAACGATCACAAACTCATCCATGACCGTGTCAGGCTGAACATAAGGAAGAACTTCTTTACTGTCCAAGCCCCCAAGGTTTGGAATAGACTGCCACCGGAGGTGGTTCAAGCACCTACTTTGAACACCTTCAAGAGACATTTGGATGTTTATCTAGTTGGAATCCTATGAACCCTGCTGACTTCCTGCCCCTTGGGCAGGGGGCTGGACTCGATGATCCTCCAGGGTCCCTTCCAGTCCTACTGTCTATGAATCTATGAAAAGAACAAAAGAACTCACCTACCATTTGAAGAGCCTAAGTCTAAAATGCCGCTTCCCAAAAGTGCTGCTCAAGCTGCAAAATAATGCTGGAAATGCCTATGTTTTCACCAGTAAAGTTTCCTCAGCAGTTAAATATTTGTTTCTAGGCCTACTTAGAGTTGTTAACTTCTTTACAGGATTGAGCAGCTCACTTCTTAATTCACACCTAAGCTATGCTGGGATGCCCATTGGGCCCAACCCCTCACAATCAGACCCCTCACAATCACAACTAGAGTGGTGACATCCATTTCCCCCCCCAGCTGTGTCCTCTTGATGGAGCTGGGTGTAGCACTCACTTCATCCACTGGCGTCTTATTGCTGAACTGTGTCGAGGCTAGGAAATCCAGGACAAATGCTGTCTTGGGGTCGTTCAGCCCAGGGCTAGGACTTTATATTTACATTTTGGGACTGTACCACCCATTTAGTGATGGGTGGTCCAACTGTCTGTGGTAGGGTTTGTTCAGACTCTTCTGTGAAGATAAAATGCTTTTTATAAGATATCTACAAATTCATCTGGAAAGCGGGTCTCTCATTCTTGCCCTTATCCATCAGACTACACCTGTCTTGAAAATTTCCAGCTGACCAGCAAAAATGACACTCTGCATATATAATTGTTAGGCCTTGTGAAAGCAGCCAGGCCATATAACTCAGGCCTGTGAATTACACTAGGCAGCAGGGCAAATAAAAATGCTGAGTGTTGCACTTCCTATGGAAAGAATACTATTTCATGTTATATAGTCAAATGGAAGTTTTCTAACTGTATAATGGTTTTTAAGGAGTTGCTTACATTAGCTACTCCAGGGCTCAGAACCCAGTTGCAGGAGTTCAGTCCAGAATAGCCTGCATGACTGCACTCATGGTCTTTAATGTATTTGCCATGAAGGAGGGGAAGTACTATTACCCGATTTGACAGAATGGGGACCTGGGGTACAAAGACAATGAGGTTTAGTGCCCCTCTAGATTTTACATTTATGCTGCAATTGGCATGTTAGTCATGGCAGAAATGGCAAAGGTGCTACATGTGCACCCAATTTAAGGCACCATAAACCGGCAAACCAGTCATAAAATAATGTTCTACATATAATATAGACCATTTTTATGGCTGGCTTTTATGGGATCTTAAATTTATGGTCCCTTAATTGTGCCTTGTCCATACAGCAGAGCTCTCTGAGTCTGATGCCCAACAACCAGCTGATTGTTAGAATCAGTCCTGGTAGTCCTGGTTTCCAATTTGCATTACAACAATATTGTCAGCACTGGCCTGGGGCAGCCCTAGTCTCCAACCGCCTGGGGCTGCCCCAGGACTAGTATAGATAATCAGCTGATTATTGACACCAGTCCAACTGAGTCCAGGGCTGTTGTGGGGGGGAGGGGGGGAGGAGGGGGAGGAGAGGGAGAACCTGGATGAGAGTGCTAGGATTAAAGTACCCAGGAGGAAGCCTTGGATTCCCCCCACCAGTTTCTCCTATTCCTGGTATGACAGAAAGATGTCCTGAGGCTAGGCAGAAAGCTGGCCTGGCCACCTGTCTAGGGCAGTCTGCTCTGTCTCACCTGCCATAACTTGATGTATAAAAGAAAATGTAATATTGTGGGAACCTGTCCATTTTATGCTTTGATGCCAAGGGCATTATACATGGCTCCAACCTTCCCTATACCATGTCCCATGCCTCACAGATGACATCCAAAATCATCAAACTTCCCTCAGATCCCTTGCTGAACCATATCACTTGGCCTTGGGCCCAAATTTGGCTTCAGGCATCCATACAGTTACCTTGGCCATTACGCCCCCCTCACTGGGGCCTCCACTCATGCCCCCTTTACTGGGGCTTACCTTACTGAATTATTGGGATTGGCCTGTGTGCAGTCATTCAGGCCACACAGACCCTATTCTATGTACCCCTGCATAGCCCTATGGGACTGCCTATGCAGGCCCTATTCTATGCCCTCCTGCACCATCCTTCAGGCCAAACATGCAAACCCTACTCTGTGTGGCCTACTACTTATGCTATGCCCCTCACTGGGCCACTATTCATCCCCCTTGCTAGTGCCACTACTCAATTTTCCTTCACTGGGGCTGCAGGATCTTACACGCCATGGGATGTAGATGTGCCTGGACCCTTAACCTGTCTCTGCTACAGAGTTACCCACCAGGTTGTGGGAGCTGGAGTTATAAGGTCACCTTTCACTAGGGAGGCAACTGCTGTGGCATTTCCTGGGGACCACCCCCCCACAGACAGCCCCACCAAACCATCCTACCCTAGCAGGGTGTAGTTTTACATCATTCCCCTAGGAACCTCCTCCAGCCCCATAGTTCTTCCCCTGTACCTCCAAGATGTTAAGTGAGCAGCAGCTGCAGCCAGGTGATGTTCCCCCTCCTGCTACTAACAGCAAACTGCTGGCCCTACTGCTCAGGGCCTGCTCTTATATCAGGCAGCTAGTCCCACTTCCCAATCAAGCCTCCTGCTGGCCATGTGACTCCTGATTTGGAGTGTAGCCACCTGCAGCCTGCTCTGCTGACTCTTCTGGCGCTTAAAGTGGCAGGCACCAAAGATGTCCTGCCACACCTGACAACCCTGCCAGGCATCTCTGGCTGAGATTGCCACTAATAGTTGGCCCCATCCCAGAAAGCCTTAGTCTTGAAATGGACCCACCTGGGAGTGCCTGAGTATGGGCCAACAATTAGCTGATTGTCAGCATAGACAGTCCCAGATTAATCTGACCTGGAACTCTCTGGAGTTGTGGAAGACAATCAGGTGATTGTCCACCTCAGCCCCAGGACAGTCTTGAGATCTGAACTCACTACTGGGACTTGATTCAAAATCAGCTGATTTTTTTGCCACCACCCCAGAACAGACTCAGGTCATACTGGTGTGTGGGCATCTGTATTTAAGCTTGCTGGCACAGGAGGAATCCATCACGATCTCTTGCTCCTTCTAAACTGAATACAATCAGAATCTGATCCTTAATTTCACATCTGCACCTTCTGCTGTGAACATATAGCACAACAAAAGGCACAATTGTTAGGATGAGGGATCACATCCAATGGCGTTGTTAGCCAAATGTGTGCCAGGCTCCATTAAAGGTAGTTAAGATGGAGCCATACCTATGTATTCACAGGAACATATCAACCTTTTTACTGAGTTCAGTATAAGACTGTGCCTCTGAGACACAGTCAACCTACAGTTTTCACTCTGTCCTTTCTCAGTCAACAAGTCTATTGAAATTAATGGTAGTATCAATGGGGAAGGAATAGGGCAAATGTCAATATAGACACCAGGATTTGCCATTATGTGCATTTTTTTGGAGGATGTGTCTATTTGTCTTTTTTTCCCTCAACAGATTTTGACTTCTGGTAGTTCAGTGCCTCTAAACATACACTTTTGTCTTGTCTTCCTATCTTTTGTTGCTATTTGACACCTGATCTAAAAGAAAATTATGCCTGGATTTGTTAGTTTTCTGATCTGAACTCACAAACAGCTAATTAATTAGCTACCGAGTTCAATTAGTAGTATTATTTATTTAAGTACGAAGCTTTATGACTACATAATTGTAGAAGGGTCTTGGCTTAGGGTCAGTATGTTTAAATCCAGACCTTCAGCTGTTGGAGACTGGCATTGCTGCACTGATTTCAGTGGAGCAGTGCCAATTTACACTAGCTGAAGAGCTAGTCCTTTCAATTTACATAAAGGGTCGCCTTAATATGCTTTCTTTGTTATGCTCCCCAGGATGCAAGTCTCGTGCTTGCTGTGGATAACTGTGTTACAGCTTTAAGGATGTGCTTCACTATTAGATGAAGTGGCAAAATGAGTCACCTGCAGCTCATCACTAGTTAGCAATGTAGGTGCAGGAGAGAGATCCCATGAGGCAGATACCCAGCATTCCTTCTCTCAATAAGATAGATTCTAATATGTAGGTCTCTGAGTAACTATTGTTGAGCTATTGCCTACACAGTTGCTGCACTACTACTACCTCCCATAATTCAGAATTGTAAACTGCTTTGGGGGTACTTTGAGTATATGACGGGTGCAATATAAAACCAAATTCTCTTCTATTCAGTTTATGAAACTATGAGTTATACTTGGCAATTTGGGCGAAAATATTTTTGTATGGCTTCTGACTAACTCCTGTGAACAGTTTTTGTGCTGTTTCAAAGTAATTTAACTCTGGGGAGGGAACAGAAGCAATGATCATCCGTCCAGGATCAGAATTAATAGGGCCAGTATTGATCAGCTACAGCTCTTTACACAGAGTTCTGGCCAGAGTCAAATGTAACATTTCTTCACATCTGCCTTTGATTTTCTCCAGAGACTTTCATCTAAAGATGTGCCAGTTGCAGAAAGCTAGCTATCTAATTCTATCCATCAGTAACAGCAAGGAAAAAATTCCGCCAAAACCCAGTCAGATAATTGGAAGTGGTGTGGGCAGAAAGAAAGTATCTATGTTTTACATTTAAAAATAAGAAAGGAAGCTCCTCAATTCAACACATACCAGTACATTTCTTGCTTGGAGATTTCTTAATTTCTGTCTATACTGCATTTTGGTCAGGTGTCATGTATAAACAATACCAACTGGAAGTGGAAAAGCTGAAAAATGGACACCAGTCATTTGTCATAAGGAGAGATCCTTGTTTTCTCTGATAAAAAAACCCTAATTTTATTAAAAAGAAGCAACCCAAAATCTACATTTTCCCATAATTAGAATGAAGCATCACTATATATATACATATATATATATAGTATACATATAGTATATATATATATATGTGACTTTTTATTTTAATCATGGAAAAATGTGGATTTTTAGTTACTTTTTAATAAAAAATTCAGGATTTTTTTTCATAAGTGCTACTGGTAATTTTTTATAGCAACTGTTATGTTATTAGAAATGAAGCACTGCTAGATTTTTATTGTAAATATATAAATTATATGAAAGCAAGAGTGATAAGGTGCGGTGAGTATCTGGATAATAATCAGGATTGAGGGGAAGCATGGGTTGTACTGGGAAAACAGCAAACTTAGGCATGTTTGCACTCCCAGCAAATTAGAAGCCATTTTAAGATTGATTTCACTAGAAGCAGGATCAGTCTGGGCACATCTACATGAGGTACCACTGTGCAGTTGTTACTGCACAATCATTTAGTACTTGTATAACCAAGTACTATATGACTGCACTGTAACCAATGTTACTGCTCAGAAGCATCTCAGTATTGTTGCTTAGTGAAGCTTACTGTGCAGTAATTCATTAATACTGCACAGTAGCATCTCATAATGGTTTGTGCTTGGCTACTGCACAGTAGTAACAAGCTATGGAGCATGTCTATACATGCATTTATGCTGGCTTAAATTTACTGCATAGTAAATTACTGCACAATATGTGGCAATAGACTGGTGTCTACACGTGTAGACATTAAAGCGCATTAATGCTGTGTGTGGGCTGACTTGAAACTAAAGTTAGTCCCAAGTCAGTCCACATACACAGTGTTACTGTGCAGCAAGGCGTCTGTGCAGTAACTGCAGTAGTTAACTGAGTGCAAATTCAATACCTGCATAATGCAGGTATCGGATTTACGCTCAAGTCAGGATAAATTACCAGATTTACTGCTCAGTGCAGGCATACATATGTAGATGCTCACCTGTACTGTGCAGTAATTTTGGTTACTGTACAGTAAATGTGCATGTGTAGATGCACCCACTGTGCAGTAAGTGTCTCATGTAGATGTGGTCTTTGTGTGTCATATCACCAAATTAGCAAAGGGGAGATTAAGGCCTGTTTTTCACTCCTGGCATCAAACATTAAATCTGAAATGAAAAGTAGTTCACTGGGTTCATTTTAAGTCAATGTTTAGACCTCTGAGACAGGCATGGCAACAAAGGCCTGAAAGGGACCTCTCAGGTCAAGACCAGTCTATTACAGGCAACTGTATCATCTTCTCCAGTTACTGATATTTAGAATTATTCCCATTTGGGCTACCTGGAGACCATTGTATGATTAGCACCCCATTTCTTTGTATTTGAAAATAATAAGCAATAATAATAATAAGGGGATTTTTTGCTAAACCTGCAGGACCTGAAGGACCACAGCACAAAATATAGGGGGAGAGAATACACTACTCTAAGCCTACCTTTCTTTTAACCCAACTAGGCTTCAAGATTAAGTTGGGTCAATTTGGGCAGAACTGTAACAGTTTTGAGGACCTGAAACAGCACCCAGATATACTCCATTTTCCTCCAATTACAGCCCTAACTGGACTGACTACATTACCCACAATGAAGGTGTGTAAGAGTTCCTTTACCTGCTACAGGACACGGGGCTACTGAGATGTTCTTGGGGCCACCATTCGTAGTTAAGTAGAAAGCAGGCCCCCACTCACTTTGAGAATCTGGCTTGACATGTATCATTTCAATAATTTGTGAACCAGCATTCAGATATCAATAAGTATGGTAAGCCTGTGAATGCTGAGTGACCTCAGATTAGTAAGCACTTGCAGTAAGTGGCATCAATAACTGTATAAAAATAAATATGAGTAAAACAAATTATTATTCTGAGATCAGTGTGAATAAGATCTCAGTAGCTCAAAATAAAAATGATGCCTCCTTGGATTTATCACTGTATGTAAAGATAGTAAAGGGCTTGAGACTAGAACCTGGAGGTTACTGAGGAATTATGACAACTTACTCTAAGACTCCCTATCTTAGTGGAATCCTCACCCTAAATTAGATAACTAGGGTCCCCAGAAACTACACAGAGAGATTAAATTATCTAAAGAAGAGGAGCCTCATAAACCAAGTAAGTGAGGTTCTGTTACAACTACCTATGAGTGAAATGTAGACCTGGCTACAGATAGGCAACTGCTTTTGTCCAGAAAAGTGCTTTTATCTGCTCTCTCATAGATTTCATAGACATTAGGGCTGGAAGGGACCTCAGGACCAAGTCTGTAGACTCCTACCATTGTGTCCCCTGTGCCATGTTCCCCATGTATTTTAACCCAGAGGGCCCCTAGTCACCCTCCCTGGATGCCAATGTCAGTTTGCAGGGATATGTAGCTGTCCTTGACAAATAGAGAGCTACACCCCCACCCCTTTTATCTGCACAATCTATCCTATACAAGGTATAGTCATCTATACCTGTGGTCCAGACATAGGTGGAGGCCCACCAGGTCTCTGTTATCCCTATGAGATCATAGTCTTTCTTGTTTAGTAGGAGGACCAGTTCCTTTTGTTTGTTCCCCATGCTCCTGGCATTGGTGTACAGACACGTAAGCATCCCATTGACAGCCCTAGACTTCTTCACATTCCCAGGAGGATACTGTTCCAGGGCTGGGATAGGAGTGGAATCCCTTGGGTGCCCTAGTCTGTTGGTTTTGTAGCTATTGCCTAGCGGGCTTGTCCACCCATCCCCTGGCGGGCTTAGTTTCAAGTCCAGTCAAGCAGGTCAGCCTCTCATAAACAATTTCTGGGCGTTAGATGCCTAAGACCCATTTACAGAACACAAGTTAGTGTTATGCCCCGAACCAGCCAAAAAATTGTTGGTCAGAGCACTCACTTGTGATTTGTATGACCCAGGTCAAAATCTTAACATTTCAGAACTAAGGGCCTCAACCACCAAGTTATTGAGTAATGTGGCAATGTCTTAATGTCTGCGGATGGAGTTGTTCCACTGTTGTATGGATAAATATTT